>NC_082737.1:5379575-5625667 GCF_030144855.1 Hypanus sabinus | reverse complement strand
AGTTCTGGTCGCCCCCATTCTCACAAGGATGTCGGGGCTTTGGAGGAGGCGCAGAAGCGGGTTACCAGGATATTGCCTGGATTAGAGGGCATGAGCTGTAACGAGAGGTTGCACAAACTTGTGTTAACTCCAGAGCGGCGCATACTGGGGTGAGACTGGATGGACATTTATAAGATTACGAGAGGAATAAATAGAGTGGACAGACGATATATTTTTCCTGGGGGTGAAGTGTCTAATACATTTAGAGTGAGAGGAGATGTGAGTGGCAAGTTTGCTTCTTTCCAAAGAGTAATGGATAGCTGGAGTCACTGCCCGGGGGTGGGGAGAGGCTAGAGAGCGAGAGCGAGAGCGAGGAGGAGACACGTGATCACACTTGCCCCTCCCATTTAACCATAGATGAGCAGCAAATCTGCGTCGCTTCCGAGGCCCCGCCCTCCGGATGATGCGCCAATATCTTTGCGCATGCTCACAGTCTCCAGGCAGGTTGCGTTCTGCCGATTCGGGATCACTGTCTGCGGGGTGAAGAATCGGTGAGTATTGAGACCGATCCCGGGCGGGGAGATCCGATGTTGGCTTGAGCCCCGAAATGAGGGCTATTACTCATTTAGTACCCAGTTATCTGGGCTCGTCAGAAATGTATCGGCTTCACTAAATCTGCATTAAGCGATCCAAACCAGGAGCACAGGCCGACTATTTCCGCAGAACTGAAAGGGGAGTCCCGCCAACAGGTCACGTGAGGCTGTGTGCCGCAGATCTGCCCCGCCCCCCGCTTTGTGACGCACGATCACGTGGTGTGTTGCGAACAAGGTTTACAAGAATAATCTCAGGAATGATCGGCTTTATGTATGAGGAGCATTTGATGGTTGTGGACCTGTGCTGAATGGAGTTCAGAGGGACGGTGGGGGTGGTGGAGGGATGTATGGTTAAGTAAACCTACCGAATGCTGGAAAGCCTGGATACAGTGGACATGGAGAGGATGTTTCCATTAGACGGAGAGTCTGTGATCTGACAGCACAGGCTCAGAATAAAGACGCGTCCCTTTAAAATTGAGGTGAGAAAATTTCTTCAGCCAAAGGATGTCTGATCTGTGGAATTTGTTGCCGCAGAGGGTGGTTGAGGCTGCCATTTGGTTATGTTTATGACAGAGATTAATATATTGATGATTGCAAAGTAGCTTCAGGGTTACAGGAGGAAGGCAGGAATATGGTGTTGGAATGAAAATCAGCCATGGTTGAATGGTGGGCAAACCAGGTTGATCAAATCACCTAATTCTGTTCCTGTGTCTTATGTCTTACCATGACTGAATGATGGCTCCTTCTTCTCCCATATCTTTTTGTGACGTGTGAGGGACAATAAAAGATTGTTCACTGAGATCATTATATTCAACATTTAAATTTCAGTGAGTTTTGCTCTTAGTAACATTCAGCAGAAATGTTTGGTTCTCCTTTCTATTGTCAATTATTTTTCATGTTAAAGTCATTATTTTTCATGTTAAAGTCAGACCTGCGGTGAGTGATTTATTGGAATAAAAACCCCAACTGGAAGCAAACCACGACTGAAGATGAGGGAACATCAACAAGTGAACCAGCCCGAGGATTGAGAGCATCAACTGAAGAGAATCCATCTGACTCGGAGATTCCAGTGATTCAGTCAGGAGAAAGTTTGGTGAGTCTCATTTACTCAAACACTGGTCCTTTAGACATTACATACCTCTACAAAGGAAGGTGAGAAATAGTTGGAGGGAGACTGAATGTGCCCAGAAGTACCAGTTATGCCTCTGTCAGACCAAGTTGCAATCACTCCAGGTCTGGTAATGTGCTTCCAGCAGCCCAGCCCTTTAAAACCACTCCCATTCTGTGGAAGTCAAATCTGGAAAAAGTCACTCAAAGACCATATAAATACAAACTCTTTACTCCAAGCACCGGGGACTTACTCAGTTAGTCGCTCAAACAGGAAGAGTCTATGACTGTTCCCGCCCAATCCACTAACTGACTAACAATTCCCCTTACACCACAGGTATATCTGTCCAGATACCCACCACACAAGGCAGGCTGGAACCAAAGATATTTACTATATTACAGCCCCTTAAGATAAATTACAAAATAGTCATAACGGCTTACACACACAGGACAGACTGAAGCTGTCCTATCTCTACACGTGAGTGCACAATTCAGATAAACATCCAGAAACCCTAGCTAGCTACCCTCAAGAAGAAATATGGCTCAGCATGGCTTGGTACATTGGCTGATCATCAGCAATTTCTTTCAGAGGAACAGGCGGCTATTGTTTAAGGAAGTGTTAACCCTTTTACATAGTTCACCACTCCCTCCTTTTGATCATTACATGATCAAGCAGTAATTTTTTCACAGAGAAAGCAACCGTGTACAACATTGACTTATCAATGGATAAAAACAGTGCACAACAGTAAATATAACAATGATATGCACAACTATTAAGCCATAATGCAATATCATGCCTCACATATTACCAAACAGGCCTTCAAATACTACCATTTTGACCCTTCGGTAAATCCTGCCCTACTTTCTTGATGCTGTCAATCTCCCTGGCAGTGTGCTCGGAGAGGGATATAATGTTAGTCTCATCAGGGATATAGGTGCAGCATTCTGTGTCACTAATAGCACAGGTTCCCCCTTTCTAAGTGAGGATAAAATCTAAAGCCATATGATTCTGTACGACTGTTTGCTGGATTGCACTCATTTCAGTGGATATTTCTGTTTTCTTGGGCCTGTGTTTCTGTCAGAGCTTCTGCAGTATTGTGGCCAGCTCCTCAAGTGCTGTAGCCAAATTGATTATCTTTGGTGGATTCCTGGCTACTCCATAGGAGAGAAAAGGGATCATCCAAAATCGCTCAGTCTCAGTTGTTCCTCTCCGCTGCTGGGCACCTGCAAGTATGGTCAGGATGCATGTTTCCCAGTCTAGGAAGTTGTGTTTGCTGGGAGCCTGAGATACCATCCCTCAAAACACTGACAGCCACAGTCATCTCTGACTGGACCCCAGTTCCTCATCTCTCTTCCCCTGGTGTTATTTGTGAAAGCCCAGGCTGAGAGTTCCTCACTCTGGTTGAGCGGGATTACTGACATTGGAATCATAGTTTTACTATGCTGCAGAATTTCGGCACAAACCCAGCAGGCCCCTAGTTCTACCTGTTTGGCATCGGTGTGACAGAGAGACAGAAATGTGTTAATGTGGGGACCCCGGATGCTGGGGTGAGTCCTCTCAAAGACATAAACACGAACACCACAGTTAACATACCTGTAACAATTTAAATGATCCAGCAGCAATAGACCACACATGGAGTCTGGTTTTGATCTTTATTTGTATCTACTTATAATATAACAACTTAAGCAAAACAATCAAGGGACCTTGGGGTTCAAATCCATACATCCCTCAAGGTTGCTGCACAGGTTGATAGGGTGGTTAAGAAGGCCTATGGTATGCTAGGCTTCATTAACAGGGGGATTGAGTTCAAGAGTAGAGAGGTCATGTTGCCTGGTCTCTGGTGAGACCGCACTTATAGTATTGTGTTCAATTCTGGTCACCTCATTATAGGAAGGACGTGGAAGCTATGGAGAGGGTGCAGAGGAGATTTACCAGGATGTTGCCTGGTTTGGAGAACAAGTCATATGAATCAAGGTTAGCAGGGCTGGGACTTTTCTATTTGGAGCGTAGAAGAATGAGAGAGGACTTGATAGAGGTCTACAAGATTATGAGAAGCATAGACAGGGTAGATAGTCAGTATCTGTTTTCCAGGGCAGCAATAGCAAACACCAGAGGGCATATGTACAAAATTAAGGGAGGGAAGTTTAGGGGAGGCATCAGTGGTAAGTTTTTTTACACAGAGGATTGTGGGTGCCTGGAATGACTTGCCAGGGATAGTGGTGGAGACTATAACATTAGGGCTGTTTAGGAGGCACATGGATGAATGAAAAATAGAGGGTTGTGTGGTAGTGTGCATTTAGTACATTTTTTTTAAGGGTTATATGGATCGGCACAACATGAAGGGCTGAAGGGCCTGTACTGTGCTGTAGTGTTCTATAGTTAACAGTGTTATGTGTATACATATGTGTAAATATAACTCCCAAACCATTGAGCTCAGGGAATACCAAGCTTAGAGTCTGAAGATGGTAAAGTATGAAAGTTCAGCTCATCCCCCGAATAAATGATGAGAGAGAGATATTTGTAATCCAAGGTGAATGTCGAGAGTAGGCAATTGCTTCCAATTCCACAAGTTCCACGGTGGTAAAACAGGATAACAGTCGCCGAAGATCTTATCCGTCTTCGTTCCAAATCCACATATGAATTATCACCAAAACTAGCTGATAACAGGGGTACCGTCTTCAAAGGGAATTACCATCCAGGCAAGGGTTAACACACAGGTAGATTCCACAAGGTACTCTCAATCCAGATCCAACACACAAAGTATTACCGACAGTGATTTCCACAGAATATCCCCTCTCACAAGTGGTCACCAGATAACGCACCCAAATCCAATTAAGGGTTAACAAAAGTGGTAGCCACGGGATACTCCATCAAAATCCCCATATGGATTATAGGAATTATCACCAACAGTGATTTGTCACGGGGTACCCTGTACAAGTGAGTTACCACCCAGGCAAGGGTTAGCACAAGTGGTCTTCACAGGACACTGCCAAACATAAAGATCCACTCCCGTGGATCAAACAAAGTGACAATCACACATTCAGTATTGTTCTGAGGGCACAGGAGAGTTCAAACAGCGAACTTCGGCCACTAGGTCCTTTGTTTCGAACCTTCCATCCTCTTTCTTTCTCTCCGTCTGACTGTCCTTGCTTAAATAAAGCAAACTGCGAGCTATGTAAACACAAGCTGAGAGCAAGTGTAAACACGCTCCAGAGTGAAATAGTTCCACCCCTCCCTCTCTCTCAGTAAGAATCAAACAGTAGCCGAGAAAGCTGGTGGCTGATGTCACTCAGGCAATCTCTCTTAAAATGACAGTCCACGGCAAGAAACCGAGAGGTTCGTCACACCACTATCAACCAATTCTTTTTCCTTTAGTCCGAGAGAGTCCTTCTACGCAGTTCCTTCAGTAACACGTTTGTAGTCTGTTCGATGTATCCATCGAGATTGCCCCTTCAGTCTCAGAGCCGTGGAGTGGTCAGTAACACCTAATATGGTCCTCTCCACCGAGGTCTGAGTTTCCCTCAATCCCAGTTCTTGGTCCACATGGTGTCCTCATGGGCCATCCATAAATGATTTCAGTTGGTGACAACACTGTTTTCCCCTGTGGGGTGACCCCCATGTGGAATAGGTCTAACAGTAGGACCTTCAATCAAGTGAGTCCAGTCTCCGCTGTTAGTTTGGCCAATTTACTCTTCAGAGTGCCATTGACACTTTCCACTATGGCAGCAACCCGTGGGTGGTGTACGGTAGAATTATTGCCTGATAGCTAGTTTGTTACACACCCCTTCGCTTGCTTTCACCACAAAGTGTGGGCCACTGTCAGAGCTCAGCATCTCTGGCAGGCCGTACCTGGGAATTATATCCCATAATAATACCTTCACAACAGTCATAACGTTATTATTGGTAGTTGGAATAGCTTCAATCCATCTATTAAATGCATCTATAATAACTAAGCAGTATCTATAGCAATGTACTCTAGGCAATTCAGTAACATCAACTTGTAGACACGAAAATGGTCAAGGGAGTCGTACCCAGTGTGCAGGGTGCAGGTTAACAACCATTCCCTCCTTTTCCAGGTGTGTACATAATTGACCAATATAGGTAAAAACTGTGTAGGGACACAAACCTGTCCCGCTGTGGTGATCTAAAAACCTAGGTTGGGGACTTTCTGGCACCCCATCTGGAACCACAGCTTGCACTCCTCCTCAGAGGCGTCCCCCTGAAAAATACGCACCTCCCACATGTCTGGCAAACCCGTTCTGCTTGAGTCATGGAGGATTGCTTGATGGGAACCCGAGGAGACTACAACTATCGAGGATTGTGCAGCACTTTTTGCTGTCTAATCTGCTAAAGCATTGAGTTTAGTGACCTGTTTGGACATGCGGGTGTGGGCCGCACATTAATAATGGCCAGAACTCAAGGTAGCTGTGGAGCAGTGAGTAAGTTGTTTACAAAGGTGGCATTACTAATGGGGTGGCCAGAGGAAGTCGGGAATCCCCATGTTCCCAGAGAGCCCGGTAGTCATGTACATCTCCAAATGCATAACGGGAGTCCGTGTAATTGTTCTCACTTTTATCTGTTGCTAGGATACAGGCACAAGTCAGAGCAAACAGCTCATCCTTCTGGACGAGACAGCTGCTTCAAAAGAGTCCTGCTCAATTACTTCACTGTCAGTTACTATCGCATCACCAGAATATTGTTTCCCTGCTGGATCCACAAAAGGGCTTCCATTCTCATAAAACATTGCCTCGGGCTTGAGGGGATATAGCAGAATGGATGGGAATCTCTGTCCTCTTTTCATGGTGATCCAGATGGGGGGCAGTTTTAGAAATTAACAAGCAAGGCCAATTTCATGGCCTGAAATTGCGCAGAGATGGGGTACAGCCTCTTGGGTTCGGTCAATATTAAAAGAGTGTCTTACCAGATGTCCTGTCTTCACCTGAGTCCTTCCAGTATCAGAGTTGGCATGCGGCCAAGTCTGGCCAGCCTCCCTCGGTGCTGGAGGCTTGTTGCATCAGGGTGTAGGCAAGGAACCCTAGGCTCTTTGGCTTGAACCCAAGGCAAACCCTCACGGTATGGGGAACCACCTGTCCTGTTTGTCACCAAAGGAAATCCGGAACTTCGGCCAGTAGTACACTGTTCTCTCTTCCTTTAACTGCTCTAATGTGACTGGGAACTTTGTCCCTAGAGGGGTGCATAATACTGGCTTTACTCAATCCCCCTGGAATTCCACCTGCAGTGGCTGTGTATGTGAATACGTGCGTTCCGTGCCTTCGAACCCAGACAGAGTGATTGTAGTGTTTGATAGCTGGAATCCATTTTCTGATATTACTTCCTGATTGAGAGTGGCTGTGGTTGCCGGCATATCAATCATAAACGGAATTGGAATTCCAGCAACTTGCAATGTTCTGTTGAGCTCTTCCTGAGGGATGGTACTCACGGCAGGAAGCATCCTCGCTTGTTAATTTGAAAACGGGTTGTTGTCCCCACCTGTCTCTTGGTAGGTTTTTCTTCCCATTTCTGATCCCCAGATATCGCCCTCTTGTGCCCTTCAGGGTTGATTGGGATTTGAAAGTCAGGTCCCAACAATATGTTAAAGCTCGTCACATTCGATTTTGGTCATTGTCAGGCCATCCATGTTATTTGTTTTAATCATGTTGGCTAACTTAGTTGATAAGTATTGGAGCAGTAGGGAGTTAAACTAGGGGGACAGATTCCCGCCTTTAAAGGCTTGGTCAGAAGTTGTTCAGTCCTCAGATGGAATCAGCAATCAAATGGCTGAGCATGGTGCGATGAATGTGCTGAGCTGTGTATATCACAAAGCAAGAAGCATCGTAGGAAAGCCAGATGAGCTCAGGGCAGGGAATTATGATATTGTAGCCATGATTGGGACTTTGTTGCACCCAATAGTCTGAGGGATTTAGAGGAACAAGTTTTTAGAGAGATTGCAGACCATGCCAAGAAACAAAGGTTGATGCAGTAAGTGATTTTAACTTTCCATATATTGACTAGGACTCCCATAATGTAAAAGGACTAGATGGGGTAAAGTTTGTCAAATGTGCCCTTAATCAGTGCGTAGGATTCCCAACGTAGAAGTGTGCAATAAGCTGTTAGGAAATGATCCAGGGCTGATGACAGAAATTAGTGATCGTAATGCCATGAGATTCAAAAGTAAATATGGAAAAAGAGAGGTCTGGACCATGGATTGATATTCTAAATTGGAGAAAGGTCAATTTTGATGGTATCAGAAAGGATCTGATAAGTGTGGTTTGCGACTGGCTGTTTTCTGGCCAAGGAGTACTTGGTAAGTGTGAGGCCTTCAGAAGTGAAATTTTGAGGATGTTGAGTTTGTATGTGCCTGTCAAAATAAAAGTTAAAAGGTAACTGATGCAGGGAACCTTGGTTTTCAAGAGATATTGAGGCCCCGGATATTTTATTCTTCTGAATGCCTCAGACTGTTACCAAGACTCATTAATGACTACAAATCATAAATCCATGCGAGCTCATCTGACTTTTTTTTTAGTCATCTTCTGTTGGTTTCTAAAAGCTTCCCAATAGTTTTTGCTCTTGGTTGTTTGCTCTCTCTTTGGTTTTTATGTTGCTTTGGCTTCTCATTTTGTGTTCTCCTGCCTTTCCTATGCTTCCACTTCATTGGGCTGTATCGATCACTCAGCTGCCGAATTGCACCCAGAAACTCCAGCCATTGCTGCTCTGTTGTCACTGCTACCTTTCCCCTTACAAGTTTGGCCAGCTTCTCTGTCATAGAAACATGGAGAAGTTCAGTAGAGAAACAGGCTATTTGGCCCACCTAGTCAATGCCGAGAACACATTTAAGCTGTCTAACTACCATCCAAGTACCTATCAAACTTCTCTTATTGTTGAAACCGGGCTTATATTCACCACTTTTGCTGGCGTCTCATTCCACACTCTCACGACCATTTCATTAGAGAGCTTTCCCAAATGGTACTGTTAAATTTTCACCTTCCCCACTTACCCATGACCTCTGGTTGTCATCCTACCCAACCTCAGCGGAAAAAGCTGTTTGCATTTACCCTATCTATACCCTCATAATTCTAACAGATCCTCAAAGCAAACTTACTTTCTAATGCTCAGAGCCTTTTTTAGGTTTATAAAGTGACGAAGGGCATTGATCGTGTGGATAGTCAGAGGTTTTTCCCCCAGAGTTGAAATGGCTAACACGAGAGGGCATAGTTTTAAGGTGCTTGGAAATAGCTACCGAGGGGATGGCAAGGGTAAGTTTTTTACCTAGAAAATAGTGCGTGCGTGTAATCCACTGCCAGCAGCGGTGGTTGAGGCAGATACAATAGGGTGTTTTAACAGCCTCTTAGATAGGCACATGGAGCTTAGAAAAATAGAGGGCTATTTGCTAGGGAAATTCTAGGCAGTTTCTAGAGTAAGTTACGTGGTTGGCACAATGTTGTAGGCTGAATGGCCTGGAATATGATGTAGATTTCTATGCTCAATGTTCTATGTTGAACAGTGAAATAACATCTCTTCTTTAATCTGTACAGTGTCCATGATTTTAATGTGGCTTTTTCACACTCCAATAGAACCTTTGTCTATCTCCTGAGTAAATAGAGATGAAAACATATTTAAGATCTCCCCCATCTGCTTTGGTTCCATACGTGGATTGCCATTCTGGTCTTACAGAGAACCAACTTTGTGCCTTACAATCCTTTTGCTCTTAATCTATCCCTGGAATCCTTGATGATTAATCTTTTCTGTAATGGCAACCTCATGCCTTCTTTTAGCCATCCTGATTTATCTCTTATGTGTTCTCTTGTATTTTTTATACTTCAAAAGAACCTGCCTGCCTATCCCTGTTATGCAACTCCATTTTGTGCTTCACCAGTGTCTCAATATCTCTTGAAATCCAAAAGTTCCCTGCAGTTTCTATCTTTACCTTTTATTCTGACAAACACATACCAACTTTGTACTTTCAAAATTTCGCTTTGAAGGCCTCCCACTTACCAAGTGCCATAAAGCAGCCTGTCCCAATCCACAGTTGCCAGATCCTTGTGTCTTAATTCCAGGTGTTGATCCATTCCCTGAACACATCCACCTTTCCTATCATGCACCTTGCATTGAGATATACAGGGCTCAGCATATTCACTGCATCATGCTCAACGTTTTTCATTCCTGACTTTGTCTGAGGTCTGAACAACACCTGTCTTCAAAACCCCTCCACTATCTGTTCTGTTATTCAGGCATCCATTCCCCCTGCAACTTTAGTTTAACCCCACTTACCCCCACCCCCAACATGCAGCTGTATCATCCCTTTGTTTTTGATAGTGTTTTGATCACTCCCAGATCAATAAAAAGGAGGTGCATACAGGCAGATAGGAACAAATGGGCTACTTATGAGATACAGGAAATTCAAGTGAACACTGATGAAAGAAGGCATGGATTCTGCAGATATGTTAAGTGCAAAAAATTGCAAGGGAAAAAATTAATCCTTTGCAAGATCAGAATGGTAATCCATATGAGGAGACAAAATGGGGGAGATTTTTTCTGCATTCGTATTTACTCAGGAGATTGACACAGTCTGTAGAAGTGAGGCAAAGTAGCATCAACTTCATGGACACTGTACAGATTACAGAGGTAATCTTGTTTGCCGTCTGAAGGATAATTACCAGGAATATATCCCCAGTGCCTGACAAATTGTTCCCTCGGACCCTGTGGAAGACAAGTGCAGAAGTTGTAGGGGCCCAAGCACAGATATTTAAATCATCCTTAGTGACAGGTGAGGTACTGGAAGATTGGAGGACAGCCAATGTTGTTCTGCTGTTCAAGAAAGGCTCTAAAAATAAACTAAGAAATTGTACCTTGGTAAGCTTGACATCAGTAGGGGGAAAGTTATTCTAACATATGTGCAGGAACTGGATATATAAGTATTTGGATCGATGTGGACTGATTAAGGATGGATAGTATAGCTTTGTGCATGGTAGGTCATGTCTAACCAATCTTATAGAGTCTCGAGGAAGTTATCAGGGAAGTGGATGAAGGCAAGGCAGTGGATGTTGTCTACATGGACTTCAGCAAGGCACTTGACAAAGTCTTATATGGGAGGTTGGTCAAGAAGGTTCAGTCACTCAACATTCAAGATGAGATAGTAAATTGGACGAGACACTGTCTTTGGGAGAAGCCAGAGTATGGTAGCAGATGGTTACCTCTCTGACTGGAACCCTTTGACCAGTGGTGTGTCATAGGGATCAGTGTTGGATCTGTTGTTGCTTCTCATCTATATCAGTAATCTGGATGATAGTGTGGTTAACTGCATCAGTAAATTTGTTGATGACAACAAGATTGGGGTGTAGTGGACAGCAAGGAAGATGATCATGGCTTATAGTGCGACCTGGACCAGCTGGAAAAATGGTTTGAGAAATGGAAAATGAAATTCAATGCAGACAAGAGTGAGGTGTTGTATTTGACTGGTTGGGCACTGAGGAGTGTTGTAGAAGAAAGGGACCTGGGAATACAAGTCCGTAATTCACTGAAAGTGGTGTCACAGTTAGATAGAGATGGAAAGAAAGATTTCGGCCCATTGGCCTTCATGAACCAAAGCACTGTCAACAGTAGGTAGATGTTATGTTGACTTGTAGAAGGTATTGGTGAGGCCTAATTTGGAATATTTTGTGCAGTGTTGGTCACCTACCTACATGAAAGTTGTAAAAGAGGTTCTGAGAGTTCAGAGAAAATTCACAAGGATGTTGCCAGGTCTGGGCGACTTTGGGAACAAGGAAAGATTGAACAGGATAGGATTTTATTCCTTGGAATGTAGAAGATTGAGGGGAGATTTGATTGTGATAGAGGGGCATAGATAGACTAAATGCAAGCTGGCTTTTACCACGGAGATGGTGTGCGACTACAACCAGAAGCCATGGGTTAAGGGTGAAAGGTGAAATGTTAAGGGGAACATGAGGGGAAACTTCTTCACACAGATGGTTGTCTGGGTGTGGAATGAGCAGCCAATACAACTGGAGAATTCGAGCTGAATTTCAACATTTAAGGAGGTTTGTGTAGGTACCTGAATGGTAGGGTTGTGGGAGTGGGCAGTTTAAATAGTTTAGCACAAACTAGATTGTCCAAAGGGCCTGTTTCTGTGTTGGTACTTTTCTACAAGGGCCTGAAATAATTCAAAGATTCACTCTGTGTCCATTGAACAGCTGTGTGGACCAACTATTCATCTCAGCAGGAAATTTTTATAAGGCATTAAAACTGTGGCACATTAAGTTAATAATACATATGGGAAAATTCCAGCTGCCCATTAAGAAGGACTATTTGTGTGAGAATGTTTCAGTTACTGTGTGGCCAGGCACCCATGCAGCTCAGCAGGAACAGGGAATAATACCAATGGAGAGAGCCAAACTGAGCCAGGTCACAGATTTGAGATGGCAGAAATGCCCCATTCCTATAGAAACAAGAAGAGCATCGGGAATTGATGGTTATTCCAGATACCAGCACTGTGCCCAGTTAGAAGTTGATTTCTCTGTCCAACTTGGGTGGAACCTCACTATAACAGTGTGATGCTGGATCAAACCTTGGCAACTCAAGTAATCTCATCTGAAGTGTTGTCCTACTCCCGTTGATGCATTTTGTAAATCTTTTTACAGGTTAAAAATGAGAAGGAATTTGTCTCCCAGAAGCTCAAACATGGCACACCAGTTTTGCTGTCTCTGTCTAGATATTTAAGAGGTGAAGCAAGGGATTCAATCAACCTTCCTATCTGATCAGACTACTGGGCAGGATTCACTCAGTCATTTGACCAACTGGCACCTCCGTTATTTTACACAGGGGAGAGCCCATTCTTCTGCTCAGGCTGTGGGAATGGATTCAGTCAGTCATCTCAACTGAAGGTACATCAGTAAGTTCACATTGGGCAAGGTCATTCACCTGTTCTGTGTGTAAAAAAGTATTTAGTCTGTCATCCCACCTGTGGACCCACCAGTCAGAAGCTGGTCATCTGCTGAATTTCTGGGGAAGGATTCACTCGGTCATCTGACCTAATGGCTCACCAGTCAGTTCACACAAGGGAGAAGCCATTCACCTGCTCGGACTGCGGTAAGGGATTTACTCGGTCATCTGTCCTAAAGGTACACCAGCGAGTTCACACTGGGGAGAAGCCATTCACCTGCTCAGTCTGTGGGAAGGGATTCACTCGGTCATCCTACCTGCAGAATCATAAGCAAGTTCACACTGGGGAGAAGCCATTCATCTGCCTAGAATGCGGGAAGAAATTCACTTCGTCATCCAGCCTGCGGAGTCATCAGCGAGTTCACACTGGGGAGAAGCCATTCATCTGCTCAGAATGTGGGAAGAAATTCATTTCGTCATCCAGCCTGCTGAGTCATCAGCGAGTTCACACTGGAGAGAAACCGTTCACCTGCTCAGAATGTGGGAAGGGATTCACTCATTCATCCACCCTACAGAGACACCAGCAAGCTCACACTGGAGAGAAGTCGTTCACCTGCTTAGTCTGTGGGAAGGAATTCACTCGGTTATCCAACCTGCAGAGTCATCAGCGAGTTCACACTGGAGAGAAGCCATTCACCTGCTCAGAATGCGGGAAGGGATTCACTTTCTCATCGACACTTAAGGTACACCAGCGAGTTCACACCAGGGAGAAACCGTTCACCTGCTCAGACTGTGGGAAGAGATTCACTTTCTCATCTAACCTGAAGGTACATCAGGTGGTTCACACTGGGGAGTGGCCGTTCACCTGTTCAGTCTGTGGGAAGGGATTCATTAACTCAACTGAACTGATAGTTCATCAGCGAGTTCACACTGGAGAGAGGCCATTCACCTGCTCAGACTGTGGGAAGGGATTCATTAAGTCAGCTGAACTGAAGGTTCATCAGCGAGTTCACACTGGGGAGAGGCCGTTTACCTGCTCAGACTGTGGGAAGGGATTCACTTCCTCATCTAACCTGATGGCACACCAGCGAGTTCACACCGGGGAGCGGCCGTTCACTTGCTCGAACTGTGGGATGAGATTCGCACGGTTATTCACCCTACAGTGTCACCAGCGAGTTCACACTGGGGAGAAGCCATTCACCTGCTCAGACTGTGGGAAGAGATTCACTCGGTCATCTGACCTAAAGGCTCACCAGCGATTTCACACCAAGGAGTGGCCATTCCCCTGCTCGGACTGTGGGAAGGGATTCACTTTGGAATCGACTCTAGTGAAACACCAGCGAGTTCACACTGGGAAGAAGCCGTTCACTTGCTCAGTCTGTGGGAAGGGATTCGCTCAGTCAAGTAACCTGCGGAGTCATCAGCAACTTCACACTGGGGAGAAGCCGTTCACTTGCTCAGAATGTGGTAAGGGATTCACTATGTCATCTCACCTACTGATACACCAGCGAGTTCACACTGGGGAGAAGCCATTCACTTGCTCAGAATGTGGTAAGGGATTCACTTGCTCATCCCAACTGAAGGTACATCAGCGAGTTCACACTGGGGAGAAGCCATTCACCTGCTCAGAATGTGGGAAGGGATTCAGTCGGTCATCCAGCCTACAGAGACATCAGCGAGTTCACACTGGGGAGAAGCCATTCACCTGCTCAGAATGTGGGAAGAGATTCACTCGGTCATCCCACCTACTGAAACATCAGCGAGTTCACACTGGGGAGAAGCCGTTCACCTGCTCAGAGTGTGGGCAGGGATTCACACTGTCATCCCACCTACTGAGACATCAGCGAGTTCACACTGGGGAGAAGTCGTTCACCTGCTTAGACTGTGGGAAGGGTTTCACTCGGATATCCAACCTGCAGAGTCATCAGCGAGTTCACACTGGGGTGAAGCCATTCACCTGCTCAGAATGCGGGAAGGCATTCACTCAGTCATCCCACCTACTGAGACATCAGCGAGTTCACACTCAGGAGAAGCCATTCATCTGCTCAGAATGAGGGAAGAGATTCACTGATGCATCCACCCTACAGAGACACCAGAAAGTTCACACTGGGAAGAAGCCATTCACCTGCTCAGTCTGTGGGAAGGGATTCACTCAGTCCTCCACCCTACAGAAACACCAGTCAGTTCACACATTCTGAGCTATTCACCTGCTCAGAATGTTGGAAAGGATTCATTCAGTCATCCCAACTACTGGCACACCAGTCAGTTCACATTGTTATTAATCCCTTGCTTTTGCTTGCTGAGGACATTCATTTTAAGAGAGAGAGTGATTAAGAAGGCAAATCAGTCTGGCTTGCAGCTTGTTTACATCACTCACAGCTTGTTTAGTTTTAACCGAGGACTCAGACACTCAGAGTCAGACGGAGATAAAGGAGGAAAAATGGAAGGATCGAAACCAGGGAACTAGTGGCCAAGAGTCACTGTTTAGAGCTTTCCTATGCCCACAAGGGTGGGTTAAGTATTGATTCACCATGCATCGAATGTGTGGTTGTCACCTTGTTTGATCCATAGGTGTGGATCGGATTTAAGGTATCCTGTGAAGACTACTTTTGTGTTAACGCTTGGCGGGGTGTGGTGTGATAATTCACGTGAAGGCGATACCCCTTGTGACAAGTCACTTTCGGTAATAATTCGTATGTGGATTTGGAACGATGAAGCATAAAATCTACAGCAACTGTTCTCTCATTTTACCACAATGGAACCTTTGGAATTCGACGTAATTGCCTTCTCTCGACATTTACCCTGGATTACAAATATCTCTCTCTCATCACCTGTTCCGTGGATGAACTGAACTTCCATACTTTACCATCTCAAGACTCTCAAGCCTTGTTTCCCCCAAGCTCAATAGTTTGGGAGTTATATTTTGTTACGCCCCAACTCTGAGGGGCCGAAGGGTACAAAGTAGCCCCCTCCTTTTTGAGAATCGCAAGATCGCTATGAATTCAGGTCAGGAGACCCAGGAAATGAGAGAAAGACACACAGAATCCACATGGGGTTTGGAATGTCCCGGCCCCTCAGTGATACAAAGCCACGGGAAATGGTCATTGTCACTTGGAGATGGAATAGTGTATTGAGTTCCGTACTATTTATTTGAAGCCCTCAGGGAATGAGCCGAGGGGGCTGGCTGAGGGATTGCATCATTCCAACCTGATTGACATCTGAGAACCTGTGAGTAACGATAAAAGAGGGTCTGGGGAACAACCCCTTTAGACGCACCAGGGAAACGATAGAAATCCCGTCTGTCCATCCTTGCCCGGATGACGAGTTTTCCACGGAACGGCTTAGCTAAAGGACCGACTACAAAAACAGAACTCTCGAAGGATTGACATCATAAAAAGGAAAGCCGACAAGTTTAAAACATCTGTCTCTCTTGACTCCAACAAAAGGCTGCAGTCTGCACGAAGTAGTGTGACTTTTATATTTCCATCGGACAATACATTATCTCCTAGACAACGATAGAGTTTTTTCTTATTGATTATTATTATACCCGTGCTTTTAGATTTAGTATTGACGACGTATATTATCTGTATGTTTGCATTGAAATTATTTTTGTGTATTTTTTTCAATAAATACTGTTAAAAATAGTACCATCAGACTTCAACGGACCTCTCTATCTTTGCTGGTAAGTAACCCAGTTATGGGGTACGTAACAACTTGGGGTTCTCGTCTTGAGATTTGACATCAAATTGGGAGGCCAGTGAATCGGGAAAAGGAGTCCAAACTTGCATCTGGTACACGGGTAGCCAGACGGGAAACCAGCAAAGATGGACGTGGATGAATTTATAGAAAACCCGACTCTGGAACCGCTAGAGGCGGCCACCAAATCGGACTTGATAAATATGGCGAAGGGGCTAAACCTCGCAGAGGTGAGGTTGTCAATGAAAAAGCGAGAGGTGCGAATGGCCATAACTCAGTATTGTATTGTGAAGAATGTGTTTGCAGCTGAGGTATTGGAAAATATCCCTGAAAAGGTACCAGCTAGTGGGACGGCTCAATTAGAGTTTGAGAAATTAAGGTTGGAATATGAAATTAAATTAAAGCAGCTGAGAAGGAGAAAGGCAGAGCTGAGAAGGAGAAAGGCAGAGCTGAGAAGGAGAAAGAAAGAGCCGACAAACAAAGGGAGCATGCGCTCCAGCTAAAGGAGTTAGAGGTGAAACGGGAGCATGAGCTCCAGCTAAAGGGGTTAGAGGTGAAAAAAGAGCAGGACAGAGCTGAGCAGCAAAGAGAGCATGAAATTCAGTTAAAACAGCTGGAGGCAGCTGAAAAGGAAAAGGAGAGAGCCGAGAAGGAGAGAGAGTATGATGAGGCAGAGAAAGAGGCAAAATGACTTGGATATGGAAAAGTTAAGGCAAGAGCGAAGAGCTCAAGGGTCAGACCGAGAGGAGCGGTTTAATGTTAGTCGGGAGTTGAGGTTAGTACCTTCATTCGAGAAGAGGGATGTTGAAAGTTATTTCTTGCTTTTTGGAAAGGTGGCAGTGTATCAGAAGTGGCCCAAAGAGCAGAGGGTGGCGTTGTAACAAAGTGTGTTAAAAGGGAAAGCACTACGGGCATATGCGGCGTTGTCTATGGAGGAGGACGAGGCGGAGAATTATGACTAAGTAAAAGCGGCCATTCTCCGTACTTACGAATTGGTACCTGAAGCGTATAGACAAAAGTTCAGAAATCTAAAGGAAGGGTGGAATCAGATGTATACCGAGTTTACCTATGAGAAGGGTGTGCTCTTGGATTGTTGGTGTACAGCAGAAATAGTGGAAGAGGATTTTTGGCGTCTCGGGGAGGTAATTCTGATTGAGGAATTTAAAAGTGGTTTTCCGGAGGATATCCGGATGTATTTGAATGAGAAGCCTAATAAGTCCATCTCCAAATTTGCTAGGTTCGCAGATGAATATGCCCTAACCCACAAGACAAAGTTTACCTCGAATAAAAGTTCCCAGAGAGATCGTGGGAACGATAGAGAAAGCCCGCTGGCTGAGGCAGTGGTCCCGCCGGCAGTTACTGGTAAGATTGGGGAGGAGAGGCAAGACAGCCAGAGATTTCCAGGCTTGACCTATTTTAATTGTGGAAAGGGGGGACATATTGCATCTAGGTGCTTTGCTCCGAGGAAGGAGACAGGAAAGGGGGAAGCAGCAGTCCCTATTGGATGTGCCGTGATAATCAGTAAATCGACAAGAGAGCCCTGGGTAGACAGAGTACGAGAAGGGTCTGAGACTTGTATGTCAAATGGAACCGTGTCTGTGAGAGAGGGACACCCACCAGTTCCCGTGCGAATCTGGAGAGAGACGGGGGCTGAACTGTCATTGATTAGCCATAAGGTACTGGATTTTGGTCGCAAGACGGGAATGGTAGCTGTGAAAGGAATAGGAAAAGGGAAGGAAATGGTGCCCTTGCATAGGATCATTATGAATTGTGAGCTAGTCTCTGGACCAGTTGAAATGGGTGTGCGATCAGAATTCCCGAGAACTGACGCGGACGCCCTTCTGGGTAATGATTTCGCCGGTGGTAGGGTTTGGTCAGCAATGAAGCTGACGAGACAGCCGGTGGAGGCCCCGCCCCAGATTCCAAGATCTATCCCGCATACGCGATCACTCGCAGCATGTCGAGAAAGGCAGCTGAGAACGAGAGCACTTTAAATCCGGCCAGTATCGAGTTGGCCGAGACGTTATTCCCAACCCTGTACCACGAGGGTTTAGAGGTAAAACTAAGAGTAGTAAAGTGAAAGAGAGTAAGGGAGAGGAGGTAGACCTGCCCTTAGCGAGGAGAAAAGTTCTAGAGGCACGAAATAAAGATGAGAAACAGACAGAGCTGTTAAAAGGTCTAGGGTTGGACATGGATGATCTGTCTGGTTTGGCAGAACTGTTTGAAGAAGTGGAAAATTCTAACGGTGTTCATGATGATGAAATGAGGGCAGTCCTAGATGAAAAGGGTACCCTTACCTTGAAGGAGTCTGCTGAGTTGGCAGATGAGGTTGTTTCAACCCGTGGGGTTGAGTTTACTCCGGAAGGGAATTGCCCAGAGAGTAGCTGGGAGGAACAGGGGAATTTAGAATTTGGATCGGGTACGCGTATTGAAAGCCTGGAAGAGGCAAATGTCTCATTTCTGTGTGTCCAAGATGAGAATTTAAAGGCTATACTGGTATCAGAAGCAGCAACCAAGCTACAGAGACAATGGCTTGGTACCACAAAACCTGTGAATCAATTACAGGTTGAGTTGGAAGGTAAAGGAGCCCCACACGCTATTGTTATTCCAGAGTGTGGTGTGAAAAGGCAGAAATTGAAATGTTGTTTGAACAAAGAGTTTAAACTGAAAACTAATAGCCTGAAGGGTCCTGAAGAGGAAACTAGCAACTTGCGTAAAATTAAGGCATTGGGTGGAAATTCGGAAGATGGTCTAAGTTTGGAACACATTGTTGATAAAATAACTCCTATGAAAGGAGCGGGCGAAAGCCTATTTCGCCAGGGTGCCCAAGATCACCACGAGGGAATTAACCGGAGAAGAGGCGAGGGTTAATGGGGACACCATTTTTAAATAGCAGAAGCCGGTTTTAAGGGATTTCGACAAAGTATGTGAATAATAAAGACAACCCCCATGGAAGCTTGACTGTTAATTTTGAAAGTAACATAAAGATTAGTATTTTGCATGAACTTTTGTAGTACACACATAAGCTAAGATCACAGCTCTTTAGTTTTGTTTGCTGAAGGAAATAAATAAAAATAGGTGGTTATTAAATTGAAGTCTGATGCTACAAGACTTTAGTAAGTTATAAGACGTTGAGGTATTAAAGGAAGTGACAATGTAATCGTTAACTGTTTAGATGCCGAATTGAATGTATAACCTTATTACTCTATAATGCAAAAAAAAAGCTTTGTTAGATTCTAAAATCCTGTAAGACTCTGTATTACTAAAACGCTTTGAAACAAGGGGGTGTTACGCCTGTGCCCCAACTCTGAGCAGCAGAAGTGTACAAAGTAGCCCCCTCCTCTTTGAGAATCGCAGGATCGCTATTAATTCAGGTCAGGAGACCCAGAAAATGAGAGAAAGACACGCAGAATCCACATGGGGTTTGGAATGTCCTGGCCCCGGGAAACGGCCAGTGTCTCTTGGAGACCTAACTGTGTATTCAGTACCGTACTATTTATTTGAAGCCCTCAGGGAATGAGCCGAGGGGGCTGGCTGAGGGATTGCATCATCCCAACCTGATTGACATCTGAGACCCCGTGAGTAAGGATAAAAGAGGGTCTGGGGAACAACCCCTTTAGACGCACCAAGAGAAACGATAGAAATCCCGTGACAGTGTTTAATAGTGACAGCCGGTGGTGACTCGTGTGTGTGTGTGTGTGTGTGTGTGTGTGTGTGTGTGTGTTCATCCTTGCCCGGATGACGAGTTTTCCACGGAACGGCTTAGCTAAAGGACCGACTTCAAAAACGAAACTCTCGAAGGATCGACATCATAAAAAGGAAAGCCGGCAAGTTTAAAACATCTCTCTCTCTCCTGACTCCAACAAAAGGCATGAATTTGAATAACTTTTACATTTGCATCGGACAATACATTATCCCCTACACAACAAAAGAGTTATTTCTTATTGATTATTATTATACCCGCGCTTTTAGATTTAGTATTGACGACGTATATTATCTGTATGTTTGCATTGATATTATTTTTGTGTATTTTTTTCAATAAATACTGTTAAAAATAGCACCATCAGACTTCAACGGACCTCTATCTTTGCTGGTAAGTGACCCAGTTACGGGGTACGTAACAATTTACATACATAAATACACATAACACTGTTAACTTTTGTTTATCTTGCTTAAATTACTTTATTATAAGTAGATACTAATAAAGATAGTGGTTTTAACATCAAAACTAGACTCCAGGAGTAGTCTATTGCTGCTGGTTCATTTCTAAAGCTTTAGTTTCTAAATTTTTGTTCATAACAAAATTGGGGCCTGCATCTGGGATATGAACAAATTTGAGAGCGTGTTGATTAATTAATTATTGATTTCATTGGGGAAATCCCTTTTGATTTATTTGTGTGTGCAAAAACAGCAGCAATGGATGTTGATAAATGTCTGGAAGCACCAACTTCTGAGGCATTCGAGGACACCAGAAGGATCGTGTTGTTGTGTATTGTGAAAAGGTTTAAACTTGCTAAGGTGAAATTGACAATGAGAAAGGCACAGATGCAGAGGATTATAGCTGAACATTATGTATCTGAGGTGTGTTTAAAGTGGAGGAGTTGGAGGTGTTTCCTGAAAGTAAACCGAGTGAGCTTGAGCTCCAATACAACTTAGAAAAGTTAAAGATGGAGGCTGCGGAAAGGCAGAGGCAGTTTGAGGCTAGAGAGGCAGAAAAACAGGGAGGAAGCATAAAGACAGAGGGTGTTCAGCTGGAAAAGATAGAGAGATTACAGCAAAGGGGTCTAGTGTTAGACTCTGGTGATAAGTTTGAGGACAGTCGGGAAGTTAAATTGGTACCTCCACTTGTCGAGGCAGAGGTTGATAAATACTTTCAGCATTTTGAGAAGGTTGCTCAGAGTTTAAAGTGGCCAGAAAAGGGTTGGCCTATTCTCTTACAATGTGTAATTAAGGGGAAGGCTCAGCAAGCATATTCTGCCTTGACAGTTGGTGAAGCAGCTGATTATGACATAGTGAAACAGGCTGTGCTCAAAGCTTACGAGTTGGCCCCAGAATCATACAGGCAAAAGTTTAGAAATTCAAGGAAATCTGTGAACCAGACTTATATGGAATTTTCTTGTGAGAAGTTTGTGTTTTGGCTGGTGCTCATATAAAAATATAAATGATGATTTTAACCGCTTGAAAGAGTTGGTTGTAATTGAAGAATTCAAAAGGTGTGTCCCTGATGACATAAAGACATATTTAGATGAAAAAGATGCTGCTACATTGCAGGAGTCTGCTAGATTAGCAGATGAGTTTGTTTTAACTTATAATGTTAAATTTACCCAGAATAAGAGTTTCCAAAAGAGTAGCAGGGATCACCAGGGTAAACCAGAAATTAAAGCTGGGACTAGTGACACGAGTAAGGATGAAGGGAAGCAGCTGAAGGAGAAATATTCTGGTCTTACTTGTTACTATTGTAAGAAGCTGCTCATATGATAGCTAACTGTTCTATCCTGAATAAGAAAAAGAAAATGGAGGCAGTCCCAAATGCCTGTGTTCAATATGTTGAAGCACCTATAAACCCACAGGGTTCTGAACATTCTGTTGAAGGTCAGTTAAGAACTGAGAGGTCTGACCGAGTTAAGAACGGATTCGATCATTTTATGTCAGATGGGTTTGTATCTGAAGTAAAGGAACGGTCAACCCCTGTACCAGTGAAAATTCTTTGAGATACTGGGGCTTCTCAGTCACTTACATTAGACAGTGTTCTAAAGTTTGGTGATGAGACTAACACTGGTGAGGTAAATCTTATTAAAGGCATTGGGAGCAGCATTTTATTAAAGGCATTGGGCTTCTGTGCCATTGCACAAGGTAACTTTACAGTCACGGTTGGTTTCCAGACTTGTTAAGATTGGATTATGCTCCAGTTTACCGGTGGAAGATGTTACTTTGCTGTTCGGGAATGACCTGGCAGATGATAAAGTTGTTTCTGCAGTGCAGTTGACAACTAAGCCAACCACTGATGACCGACAGATGGATTTTAACATTTATTCTTCCTGTGTAGTAACTCCCAAGTATGGCTAAAAAGTCTGCCGACGCAGACGGTTCTGTGCAGCATGATTCTGATACCCATGATAGTCAAAATCGGGATTCAGGTAATGCTGACCTGTCGGACTTTTCTGCCTTCAGTGTTTCAACAGGATTCAGGTAGTAAGTCTGATGAGAAAGACTTATCCCTGTCTAGAAAGGAGTTTATAGCAGAACAGAACCGACACCCTGAGATTGAAGTTTTAAAAGAAACCGCTCTCTCAGATGATGATAATAAGAAAATGCAAGTAGGGTATTATCTCAAGGATGGAGTGTTAATCAGGAAGTGGTGCCACTTGCTATACCTGTGAGTGAGGAATGGGCAATTGTTCACCAAGTTGTAGTCCCTAAAGTCCATAGGATAAAAATGTTAACTTTGGCCATTTTGGAGTGAATAAAACTGTAAACAGGATTATGAAGGATTATGAAGGAATTTTACGGCCTAATTTGAGGAAAGATGTTATGACCTTTTGCAGAACCTATCATACTTGTCAAGTTGTGGATAAGCCTAATCAGGTCACACCAATGGCCTCACTCCAGCCTATACCTGCATTCGGTGAACCCTTTTCCAGTTATAGTGGATTGTGTTGGCCCATTGCCAAAGACTAAAGCTGGCTTTGCTAACTATTATGAGTTCCTCATCCAGATTCCCAGAGGCAATACCTCTCAGGAATATTAAAGCTCAAACTGTGACGAAGGCTCTTACCAAGTTTTTTTACTCTGTTTGGTTTGCCTAAAGCAATCCAGTCTGATCAAGGAAGTAATTTTACATCTGGTTTATTCCAGCAGGTGGTTTATGAACTGGGAGCTAAAGGGATTACATCATCTGTGTACCATCCGGAATCACAAGGGGCTTTAGATAGATTTCATTCCACCCTCAAAACAATGAATAGTACATACTTTGTTGAAAATGGAAAATAATGGGATGAAGGAATATAATTGCTTTTGTTCACAGTAAGAGAGTCAGTACAGGAATTAATGGGCTTTAGTCCATTTGAACTTGTACTTGGTCAGAGAGTGAGGGACCTTTGACCTTGTTAAAGGAACAGTGGATTGATGGGATGTACATGTTAACTTGTTAGACTATGTTTTGAAGTTCAAAAACAAACTACACCAGTCCTGTAGCCTAGCAAGACAAAACTTATAGATTTCTCAAAGCAAAATGAAGTTTTGGTTTGATAAACAGGCTTGTGAAAGAAAATTCCAGGTGGGGGGGGGGGTAAGGTGCTTGCTTTATTTCCAACGTGGATGAATCCACTTAAGGCGAAACTCAATGGACCGTATGAAATAGTCTCTCAAGTTAATGACGTGAATTATGTTATTAAGACACCCGACCGACGCAAACCAACACAGGTAGTACACATAAATATGATACAGACTTATTTTGACAAGCAGGCACCATCTGTGGGTGTTGTTATCAAAATATATGAATCTGGCAACCCTGAGAATGAAACAATTGACTCATCTGAGACATTTCACAAGCCAAACATGGTCCCAGTTAGGCTAATGAACTCGGTTGTTCAAGAAAACATTGATAACAAGTTGGCTCATCTGCAGCCAAAACAACAACAACAGCTGAAGAAATTAATTCTGAAGTTTAAAGGTTTATTTCCCAATGTTCCCAAGCAAACCACGGTCGCAGTACACGATGTAGATTTCGGTCCAGCCAAACTGATTAAACGACACCCATATTGCACAAAGGTAGAAAACTGTAAATTGGCTGAGCAAGGGATTGAATATATGCTGAGCAATGGTATTATTAGGCCTGTGATTATGGACTGTGCCTCTAAGAACCATGTCTGTAAAAGAGAGAGAGAGAGAGAGACGAGCACAAGCAGCTTGTTATAGCGACAGATAGAGCGGAGGGCCTGCATGATGGACAGCTGGTGTTCAGCACAATGGTATTTAAAGGAGTGTTGCTGTTCGTTTCATAGGACACGCAGACACACAAAGGCTAGTGGGAAGAGTTGTCACTGATGGTTTAAATGCCCTCGCGTGTGGGGTGGGGTTGAGGATCAGTTAAGAGGAATCAGTCTGTGACTATTAGTGCATGTAAGAGCGACCCTGTGAAATCTGCTAGAAACCTTTGTCTGGGTTGGTATATAGTCACTTGAAGACGGTGCTCTTAAGTTGGTCATGTTTGGCTAACTTGGAAGGTTTGGAGGACATTGGAAGAGGGTCGACAACACCTGTTTGGATGCAAAATCTCTCACTCACTTCAATCCCGTGAACTGAACTGAATATCCTTACCACACCAGCGTAAGACTGTATCATTTACCAGCTAAGTTTGGGAAATATATATTTACACCTATATATGCATAACACTGCTAGATTTTGCACTGATTATGGAAAGGTAAATACAGTAACAAAAGCAGATGCATATCCTATCCCTAGGTTGGATGATTACATTGATAAGGCTGGAAAAGCTAAATTTCTTACAAAGATTGATCTGTTGAAAGGGTATTGGTGTGTTCCATTGACGGACAGAGGTAGAGAAATCTCCGTGTTTGTGACACGTTCTGGGTTGTACGAATACAATGTTTTGCCGTTTGGAATGAAAAATGCTCTAGGAACATTCCAGAGAATGATTGATTCTGTAATTCGAGGGTAGGGACACACAGATACCTGTACTAATGACATAGTCACAGGGAGAGACACTTGGGAAGAGCATATCTCTGCAGTAGAAAAGCTGTTTGACCGGCTTTCCCAGGCCAGCCTTACAGTTAACTCACCTAAGAGTGAATTTGGCTATGCCATTGTGACCTATCTTGGCAATGTTATAGGTCAAAGCAAATTGGTTCCTGTTCAGGCAAAAGTCCAGGCAATTTTCTGAAGTTTCTACTCCGACTGGTAACAAGGCTTTTGGAAGGTTTCTGGGAATGGTTGGTTATTATCGTAAGTTCTGTAAGAACTTTGCTGGTATCGCTCTTCCGCTGACTGATCTCCTGAAGAAGGGTGACAAGTTTGTTTTTGGACCGAGTCTTGTCAGGAGATTGATTTAAAATTATTATTTGAGATTAGGCCAATCAATGTAGTGTCGTCAACAAATTTAATTCGCAGATTGGAGCTGTGAGTGGCGACACAAGTCGTGGGTTCACAGAGATAAAGGAGGGGGCCAGGGAGACAACCCTGTGGGGTATGTGTGCCGAGGGTCAGAGAGACAGAAATGAGGAGTCCACACTTAGCACCTGCCGGCGATCTGACAGGAAGACCAGGATCCAGCTGCACAAAGCAGGCTGAGGACTCTGACCTTCTTGTCGACACTTCACGCCTTGGTATGGCTACTGCTCTGCCCATGACTGCAAGGAACTGCAGAGAACTTTGGAGAGCAGAGAACATCAGAGAAAAAAGCCTCCCCTCCATGGACTCTTCCTACAATTCCACTACCTCAGAAAAGAAGGATATGAACTCAAAGCTCCTCACAACCTGGACATTCTTGCTGCAAACCTGCTCTCCCTTGAATGAAGCTATACAAAAGCCTTAACGCGCGTACCACCAGGCTCAAGGTCGGCTTCCTGTCTGTGGTTATAAGCCAAATGAATGATAAAATAGACAATAGGCAATAGGTGCAGAAGTAGACCATTCGGCCCCTCGAGTCTGCACCGCCATTCTGAGATCATGGCTGATCATTCACTATCAATACCCAGTCCCTGCCTTGTCCCCATATCCCTTGATTCCCCTATCCATCAGATATCTATCCAGCTCCTTCTTGAAAGCATCCAGAGAATTGGCCTCCACCGTCTTCCGAGGCAGTGCATTCCACACCTCCACAACTCTCTGGGAGAAGAAGCTCTTCCTCAACTCTGTTTTAAATAACTGACCTCTTATTCTCAATCCATGCCCTCTGGTACTGGACTCTCCCAACATCTTTGAACATATTTCCTGCCTCAATCCTATCAAATCCTTTAATTATCTTAAACGTTTCAATCAGATCCCCTCTCAATCTCCTCAATTCCAGCGTGTACAAGCCCAATCTCTCCAATCTCTCTGCGTAAGACAGCCCTGCCATCCCAGGAATCAACCTAGTGAATCTACGCTGCACTTCCTCAATTGCCAGAATGTCCTTCCTTAAACCTGGAGACCAAAACTGTACACAATATTCCAGGTGTGGTCTCACCAGGCCCCTGTACAAATGCAAAAGAACATCCTTGCTCTTGTATTCAATTCCCCTTGTAACAAAGGCCAACATTCCATTTGCCCTCTTCACTGCCTGTTGCGCTTGCTCATTCACCTTCATTGACTGGTGAACTAGGACTCCTAGGTCTCTTTGCATTTCTCCCTTACCTAACTCGACACCGTTCAGACAATACTCTGCCCTCTTGTTCCAGCTTCCAAAGTGGATAACTTCACATTTATTCACATTGAATGACCTCACAATGTAACTTGACATGATACTGCACCATATGTCAATCTGTACTGCACTTTCTCTGCAGCCATAATGCTTTGTAACAGTGATTGTCTTGTCGTATATCAACTCAATGTACTGTCGTAATGTGTGGATCTGTGTGGATGGTACGTCAGGCAAGTTTTTCACTGTAGCTCAGTACGTGATGATAATAAACAATATCCCCATTTTAATTGTGTGGAAACATTAGACAGACTGAGCTTCTGCTTTGGAACCACAGAAGGAAACTGAACTGTTGTCATTTCTGAGGAATGTAAATGAATGGAAAAGGCTTCAACCTCGCATTACGATCTGCGGTAATTGGGATCGTGACCGGTGGGTGGGTCTCCCATATCAATATCAGAATCAGGTTTAATAGCACCGGCATATGTCATGAAATTTGTTGTCTCTGCGGCAGCAGTAGAACCTAATTCATAACAATAGATATTGACAATTGTGATTTAAAATAAGAATATACATATTAAATAGTTAAATTATATAAGTAGTACAAAAAATGTTATAAACTATTTTAATTGTGTGGAACTATTTGACTGACTGGGTTGTTGCTTTGGAAATTCTGGAGTGAAGCTTAGACTATACACATTTATGAGAAGCTCAGATAAATCAAAAGGCTACATTCTCACATAAATGGGTCATACATCCAGAAACATCGGCTGCACTTCAGCAGGTAAAACAGTGGGATGAAACATGCTGAATGTATTGCAGAAAAAGAACATTGTCCACTCACTATGAGAGGAAGTGACAGATCCGGATCTCACGGCCTTGACTGAATGGGTGAAAGATGGAGCTACACGTACACGTAGTTTTTCCCTCCATGTCTTCCCCATCCCATTCCCTCCAACGCCGTGGTCACAAAGTCATGGGCTCGATTCACATCCCGGAACAACACACAAATCAGACCCAAACAGGAAGTGCGCAGGTCTCATTTAAATCAGTCTATTCACATTCCTCCAGCCTCACTGGACAGGAACTCTGAGACATCAAGTGAGAAACAGCAGGAGGAGGCCATTCAGCCCCTCTAACCATCAACAAGATGGCGGCTGCTTTCCCATCTCAGCCACATGTTTCTGCCCGATCCTCATTTCCTCGAACCCTTTGATCCCCACACATCTGCAGGCCTCTGTTTTATGTGAGGACGATCACTGAGTCTTCACCGCCCTCTGTGGTGGGGATTTACAGACATTTCTCAACCTCGGAGTGGAGACATTTCCCCTCAGCTCAGTCCGGGACAGTCCATCCCCTTTTTCAAAGACTGGGATCCCTAGTTCAACTGGTAATGATGTTGTGCATTTCAATGTGTTCACCTCAGTCCTGGATTCTCGATAAAGGGTTATCACATTTGATCTTTCTCCATATGATGACCCCACCACTCCAGGGATCAGTCTGGTGAATCTTCATTGCACTCTCTATAACAAATACTCTTTAACCTCTTTGTTAATCCTCTGTGGAATTAATTACCATCTTCTGCAGCCCGGTGTTGCCCCAAACACTCACCTCCTCCTCATCACTATTTCCACCTTCCCACCTCCCCCCTCACCTGGATCCACGTCTCTTGCCCCATCCCCACCCCTCACCTCTTTTCTCTGACTATTTCCCCTCCACTCTCAGTCCAGAGGGAGGGTCCCGGCCCGAGTGCTTCTCCTTATAGATACTGTCTGGCCTGCTGTGTCCCACCAGCATTTTGTGTGTATTATCTGCAGACTTTGCCTCGTTTGTGATTTGCCTCTCCGTTGTCCCTAACGCCTCCGATCACAGGAGGCGCTGCAGGTACCGCTGGCCACTGGCGACGATGTGCAGACCTCCGGCCATCGGTGGTGCTGCGGAAAACCTCCTGTTAAACGCAAGGGCAGTGCCGACTGCGTCTGTTGTTGGGGGTTCTCCGGCTAGAGCGGGGGGTGAGTGGGGTCTGATATCGGCGGGTTTCTGTAAATTGGAGGCCGGTTGCTTTGGGAAAGGGCCGGGCCCGAGCTCTGCCGGACGGCTGGAGCAGGGGTGCAATGCCAGTCTTTTAGCTGTACGAGCGGTGATTGATTAGTTTGTGGCCTCTGTTAGGTGATTATGCAGAAAGTTTGAAATTAATAACTTTTGCGGTATTTCTGTTTCAGATAATGTAAAATTGCTAGTTTTTCTAAAATCGACTCCTTCCTCCTGTTAAAATCCCCGCTTGTTTAATTTGACTTTTTTTACACACAGGTGTTTGAGTGGTGCTCCGGTGAGTTCCGGCAGCACTGCACCCCTGTTTAGATCCAAGTAACATGGACCCAGGGATCAAGTTTATGAGGTGTTGAACGAGTATTTCTGGTCTGGGATCAAGTGGGTTTTTTTCTGGAGTTCCTTTGGAAACAATGCAGCTAATCTGAGGAGAGAATGAGTTTGTATTCCATCCCTCCCAAGGAGAGGCTGTGAGTAAATGGGCTGTTCTGTGTTTGAACAAGTAGAAATAGATCTGGGGGTTTCAGTGTTTGAACTGTGTTTGGAAATTCCTCCTTGCTGTCACCTGTCTGTCAGACAGTGGAAATCAAACAGAAACTCAGGTTACCGGAGATCTGCACTAAAAATGATAAATTTTGAATCCATTCTGTCAAAAGATTGTGAACCTGAATCGTTAAATTTGTTGCTCTCCCCACAGCAGTTCCTTATCTTTTGTGCGATTCTGATGATTCCGGTTTATTTTTATTGCTTTCACTCTGGAATGGTTTAAATTTCCTGATGGTCTGTTATGCTTGGGAATGTGTTCAGCAGTGTACGCCACCTTTTATGAGTTAGCATTTTAAAGCAAGAATATGGTGAATGATGCTGGCACCTGATTTTACCTGTATAAGTATCAAATTGACTTAAACTGCTGCACGACCCTATGCCCGTTTGTTTGTTTCTGCTTTCTCGAGAATTGTCATCTTGAATTAATTGTTCTTTTCTTCTGTATTTTATGTTGGTTCAGAGTTCACCACTTTGCGTTGCATTGTTCCTGGGAAAAGGACTCCAACTCTGAGCCAATCCTCCAACGTTTCCTTGACGACATCGACTCTTAGATCGTGGGGATGCCTTCCATGGAGGGTGCTGTTCTCCCATTGTTTAACTCTCACTTCCGAAGTGATGGTTTTGGCATTGTACTTTCATTTAAGTATAATGGTGTGGTCTCCATATCAGAATTCCACGTTCATTGCTGAAGCCGGGCTTCCTGGATGAAAAGTTGTGTTTCGAAGTTTCATCTGAGTAGTGTGTAAACTTTTTACGTCTGTTATTTCTCTTCCGCCTCTGTCCGAGGTGTACTCAAGTGTATCTGGTGTTTTCCAAAATTTTCATTTCAGTTTGCTATGTTTCTTTATCAATTTTCCAGATCTTTGGAAAGTCCTTCTCCCATCCCACCCCCCTCCCCCCATCCTCATCACGTTCTTCAAGGGTTGTACCGAGAGCATCCTGAGCAGCTGTGTCACTGCCTGGTTCGGAAATCGCACCATTTCGGATCGCAAGACCCTACAGTGGAAAGTGAGGTCAGCTGAGAAGATTATCGGGGTCTCTCTTCGCGCCATCACAGACATTTACACTACACGCTACATCCACGAAGCAAGCAGCATTATGAAGGACCACACGCACCCCTCGTACAAACTCTTCTCCCTCCTGCCGTCTGGGAAAAGGCACCGAAGCATTCGGGCTCTCACGAACAGACTATGTAACAGTTTCTTCCCCCAAGCTATCAGACTCCTCAATACCCAGAGCCTGGACTTACTGCCCTTTTGTCTTGTTTATTATTTATTGTAATGCCTGCACTGTTTCGTGCCCTCTATGCAGTCCTGGGTAGGTCTGTAGTCTAGTGTAGCTTTTTTTCCTGTGATTTTTACGTAGTTCAGTCTAGTTTTTGTACTGTGTCATGTAACACCATGGTCCTGAAAAACGTTGTCTCATTTTTAATATGTACTGTACCAGCAGTTATGGCCGAAATGACAATAAAAGTGACTTGACTTGATTGTGCCGCAATTTTCTCTGCCTTATCTGCTGAAGCACTGTCTTTGGTAACCCGGTCGGACATGCGGGTGTGGGCTGCACATTTAATAATAACCAAAACTCGAGGTAGCTGTAGAGCGGTGAGTAAATTGTTTACAAAGGTGGCATTACTAATGGGGTGGCCAGAGGAATTCAGGAAACCCCATCTTCCCAGAGAGCCCCGTCGTCATGTACAACTTCAAATGCATAACGGGACTCTGAGTACATGTTCGCAATTTAGTCTGTTACCGGGATATAGGTACGAGTCCGAGTTAAACAGCTCAGACTTCTGAGCAGAGACAGCTGCTTCAAAAGAGACCCGCTCAATTATTGAATGATTCATGCGCAGATAAAAGTTTCTAACTGGGCAGAACATTGTGAAATCAGAGCTGCACACGGGCTCATGAGTCTTGCTCTGGATTTCGTGAAGGCTGACTTGTAGGTTACTTTTGGTGCCAGAGAAGGCAAACGCAAGGCTAGCATTCATTTCACGACTCAGATTTGCTGCCATGAATGTGTGCAGGCCGAGTCATTCGGTGTTTTTTCAGAAAAAGGTTCACGGGTTTTTAATTGGTCAGGGGACTAACGGTTTCTGGAAAAGAGATGGAGGTTGGGGTTGAAGATCAGATTACACGTGATGGAAAATTGGAGGAGCACGATATCCTATGGTTTAAGGGCCATGTCCCTTGAGATTTGACTGCATTAACCATCTGACATTGACTCAACGCCTTACAGAAGTGCCTATTGATGGTTTCTACCGTACTGGGTTCATTAAAATTCTTGTTACATCCTCATGACACTCCGGGAAAGGAAGCAGAAAGACGCCTTCCTAACTATGTTATGCAAGTCACGTTTAATCTTTTTTTTTAAATGATAACAGGACCTTGTTGTGCCATTTCCCTTTCAGGTAAACACATCGGAAAGTTGATACCAACTCACTGGAGACAAGTAAGCCCGAACGTAGAAGTTAGGACAGCTGTGCACGTGGAAGTTGTCTGCTCATAACGTGTTGAAGGGCGTGCCGATGTAAAATACAATCAGATAAATCTCTTTGCCGTGCTGCCCACTCAGTCTGAGCAGGGACCAGGCCCGATATGATCTCAGGAGTGCTCAGCGCGAATTCCGCCCGTTCGCCTCGGGACGGCAGTATTTCCGCTAGCATTTCCTTTTCCTCCATGTCAGAGGAAGCTACGGCTCTGTCGGTCACTCGACTAAAGGAAATTTACACTGGGGTATGGGATTCATTAACGAACGTGCTGTGGTTGTGACGAGACCGGGAATATAATGATAAAAATAAAGGGCTAGAAGAGTTTAGTTATTAGTAGGAGGTAAAGGTCGGGAGCTGCGTTCGCCACGCTTTGTCACTCCCGGTTTCTAAACTAGTTTTATTCTACCTGCTGCCGTGTTCTCTGATGAGCGCTAATTCTGTGGTGTCAAGATGGCTCCGAGAAGAACTTAGATATTACGTTTATCAATTAATTGAATAATTGACATGCATGGATATTTCTTTACACTGATGAACTGCTCTCTGAACTTCGACTGCATACCCCATAAATAAAAGTGTTTGTGCAGCAACTTAATGTCAGCAACATCTCTCCGGAGTTGGTCTGTGGCTTAGATGTGGGAATTCCGGGATATCGCCAGCGTTCCTGATAAACACATCTGCTCCAGGTAGTCGCAGTGATCTGCTGTCGAACACTCTGGTAGTATGTAAGAACAAAGAGATGAAGAGGACTGCAGTGGTGGTGGGAGATCCGATAGTCAGAGGAACAGAAGTCAGATTCTGTCGACTCGATAGTGACACCTGGATGGTATGTTTCTCCGAGGCACAAGGGTCAGGGACGTCTTTGATCCGGTCCATGGCATTCTCAAGGGGGTGCGTGAGTAACCAGAAGCCGAGATACATCTGACCACCGATAGCATACAATACGAAATAAGTAGACACTGAAGAGAGATTTTATGGAGCCAGATAGAAAGTGGACAAACAGGACATTCAAGGTAGTTATATCCAGACCACTGCCTGTGCACTCGCCAGTGAAGGTAAGGATAGGATGATCTGGCAGGTGCATGTGTGGCTGAGGAACTGGTTAAGGAGGCAGGGACTCAAATTAATGGATCATCAGGATCTTTTCCAGGGAGGCCTCTGTGGAGGACATTATTGGATATATTTAAGGCAAAAGTTCATAGGTTCTTGATTAATCGGGGCATGAAGGGTAACGAGAAGAGAGAAGATTGGGCTGAGAGAGAAAGTGCATCAGCCACGGTGATCGGACGGAGCAGACTCGATGATCCAACTGACTTAGAGCTTTTTCTGTAAGTTCTCGTCGTATAGTCTAAAACACAGCAAGATCGGAAGGGTCAGTGGGGAGATAACCCGACAGGACGCCTCTGATCACATAGTGCCGGCAGGACATGGAAACTAAAGTGATTCGGCGGAGTATTTTCCGGGCGCGGGGGAAGGAGGGGAGTTGAGTGATGAGTGCCGGATTCGTTCCCCCCCCCCCCGTGTTAACGGGATGGGAGGAGAGTTAATCTACCAAAACTGCTCCTCCTCTCTGAGCTCTCAGCGATCAACCCTCCGACCCTCCACCCCTTCTTCAGGGAGCCACTGCGCAGAATCGGAGAAGGTGCAGAATGTTGCAGTATCAGTAAAATGGATGACGGGCACTGTGCTCTCCAGCTCCAAAGGCATCATCGACAGGCGATTATCAGAGATCGATCACTAAGTATCACCATCCCCCAGTACACGCCCTCTTCTCATTGCTACCGTCAAGGGGGAGTCAACGGAGCCGGAATACCCACATTCAACGTTTCAGAAACTGTTTCTCACCCTCCGCCATCAAATTTCTGAATGGAAAATGAGCCCATATGTACGCTGATATAATATTCCTCTCTTTATGAACTACATATACATTGGAAATACATATTTAATATTAATATGTAAAATAATAAATCTCCATTCACTCGTGGAAAGGACATAGTTTGTGAGTTCACTGGTGGGGTCTGTGCTATCTGTCAGCACGTCAATTAGAATTTATTTCTTAATGTAGTTTATACGTTTATAACTAGATATTTTCCGTCCAGATATGTGTCAGTGATATTAAACCTGATTCGGACATTTCCACATCTTCAAACAGACGACGCTCCCTTCCGAGACCCTCGGTAATCAGGCACTCCGAACTCATCCCCCCAATCACTTCCACAGTCACACCCAGCTACTGCCCCCTTCTCAGATCTGTTACTGATTACCTCTCCGAGCCTCCTCGCCCTCTCTTCACCCCAATCCTTTCTCTCCCTAAACAATTATCATCTCTTCCGACCCCAACATCAGCTCCACCGGCATCCACACCACGCCCCTCCCTGGCCCCTCATCTAATGTTCCCTCTCCATATGCTGATTCTTAATGACACTGATCCCTGATTCTCACACCTTCCATTCCAGATGTTATTGTCTCCCTGCGTGATACCTTTATGAGTTTGGTGCTTCGCCCCGAGTAGATTGACAGCCTTGCGAAAGGGTGGACGTGGTTAAGAGGAGGAATGTTGTGGGTGTGACGCCTGTCCGGTGATAGTTGGTAAGTCTGGCATTACCCCAAGGATAGATTATCCTCCTGCTCTCTGCCTACCAAAGCCATCAATTCAGATCTGTCTATTCTCACAGCATGTGATAGCAATGTGGTGGGAGAGACCATTTGGGCTGTAGGCCCATGTTAGTAATGCCACATTCTCCCTGACGGCGTACCACTCCGGTTCCACACACCCCTCTCCACACCCAGGCGGCGTTTCAATCAGCTAACGGTTTTCCACAGAGTGGCACAGCTTCGGGAGGGAAGAAGGGTGAGCTGTTCGTGTGGGTGTGTCAGCATGCTGTTTTCTCTGCCCTGGGAGCTGGCTACTCCAGGTGGGGCTGAATGTACCTTCCCAATGAAGAGTCGGAATTGACAGCAACGAGCTTTTGTCAAGAGATTCAGACCAAGTTAATGCAATCAGCGCCGGTTTTATTGATGCATGCAGTTAATTTGGGAAATAGTTATACCACCGCGGGACAGATGTCAGAAAGGCAGTGTGGTCAGTAGTGAGCTCCGAGCAGGAGCCACCACAGGCCGTGAACAACGAAATATTAGAACCCTCGCTGTCATCAGAGTACAGTAGAGTTGTTACAGTTACAGCGACACAGGAGGTGGATCATATCAAACATCCACCTGCTGTTCTGCACAATATGTACACCGCTCTGGCGCTGAAAACCCATGCGGTCTGACAGAAGTGGCCCGTGTCTCTTGGCTTTGAGCCGTGCACTCGCAGAAAAGACCCAGACATCCCCCACCTACCCAAAACGTCAGTCTGGGATTCCTCGCGTTTTTTGACGTGTTCCCCATCGTACTGTTACACCGGAAATGAAAGAGATCCTAGGAAACGTCACATCTGTCTGGTAATTGTGACCAGGTCTCCCAGGCCAACAAGGTAATTTCATTTCTGGGCTACATCACTTTAAAATGGTCCGATAGTCCTGCGTCAGCCGAAGGACCACGGTTGCCAATGTTCCAGAACTGGGCTCTAAATCCAGCCCCTCTGCGGCCCCCGTGAAAGTGGGTGATGATCCCACACGGGTTTGTCACGGATATTTGATGTCATGCCCGGGTGAACAGGCCAGTACTGAGATTACTGAGTGCCAGTGTTGGCAGCGAATTAACAGTGGAGAGCATGCAGAAAGCGACGTTTAACAGGAAGCAGGCGGAGGATCCAAAGTGTCCTCCTTGAACTCACGGGGCCGGGCAGTCGAATCCGCCGGTGGCAACGAGCCATATCTCCTGACTGAAAGATATAACAGAGAGTTGAGGGGAATGTTCCTGAGAGTGGAAGAGCAGTCCCTTTACTGAAAGTATTGTTCTCGTCATCAGTAAACCGGTCCCCTCCAAAAACATTTTAAAATATCGGCAGAGTTTAAAAGGGCGAGTGTGGTGATTAGGCGTTCAGATCTAGAAATCCTGCAGGTGAAGTCTAACCAACATGATGAGCAGTTGTAAGGTGACCTCCCAACTCTGGGTGCCAATGATTTTACAGCTGCAGGGCAACGGGTCAGACATCTTCACCATCTCTCTATCCTTGTCTCCAATCCCACCAATCCACCTACCTTTATCCAGAGGGATCCATTATATGTCACCTTTCAGCTATCTTACAATTTGGGACCATGTCAGACCTCTTGTTTACCTGTTCAAAATAGCAGATCAAATTTATGGAACGTGATTTTCCTTCCACAAAGACACCCTGGCTATGCCTAATCACTCCAACCTTTCCAAATAGAGGTGGATCCTGTGTCCCAAAACCCGCTTCGGTAACTACTTCGCCTCATGAACTGGAGGGAAATCTTGCAGACAGGTTTGATAGAGGAGGCGGGGAACGGAAACATAATTCAGGAGGGGAATGGGATATGTCAGAGGGAAAAAAACAGTGGCGTATTTGGACATTGTGAGGAAGGAGAGGCGGTGAACCTACAGACAGTCGGTTGGATTGTACTGCGCATGTTTAAATGCGAGAAGTGTGGGAACAAGGGAGCTGTATTTTGAGAGCAGCTCAGTACATGGAACGACGGAGTTATGACCATTACAGAGACTTTGTTGTCACAAGGGCAGGAATCGCTTCTGCATGTTCCAGTGCTTCAATGTTTCAAACGGGACTGGGGGAAAAGTGCAAGAGTCGGATAATCTCAGAGCAGCACAAATGGAGGAGTCGTGATCGGATCATTCAGTGAGTCAATGTGAATTTAGGCAGAATCCGGAAGAGTAGATATGCTATTGGAAGTATGAAGTAGACGGACCAGTTAAATAGCCAAATAACGACTGAGGAACTAGTCAGGAGATTGATTTTGGAAATATGTAAGCATAAAGACGTTTATTATTGTGACATTAACTTCCCTTATATTGACTGGAACCTCCTTAGAGAAAAAGGTTTAGATTGGCAGAATCTGTTCGAGGAACCCATAAATGGTTTCTGACTCATTAGTGGCAGTACATCTGAAGGAAACGCCATATTAGACCAATGAAGCAGGTCACCAGCCATATTTCCCGATGCGATATTGCCAGACCTCCTATCACAGACAGTCACCACAACTCCTATTCTTTACCCTGGCATTGAATGAGGATAGGAAGAGTCGGTATTATAAATCAGTTGATTGGTGGGAGAGCGAATTACGATGCTATTAGTCAGGAGTTGGAAACGTAAATTGGGAAGAGAGATACACAGGATAATGCACAACTGAACTGTGGATTTTTTTTTAAGAGCTAGCCTGTTCTTCTGGATAGGTTTGTCCCATTGAGACAGGGTCGGCGATGGTAGAGTAAAGGAGTCATGGTTGATAAGAGATAGTCCAGAGGGAGGAAGAAGCAGGTATCAGAGAGGTTTCAAATGAACTACAAGTTAGCCAGGTAGGAGCTTAGAAGCCCAAAGGCCATTTACACCTCTGTGAAGATCAGACGGATGACTCCGTAGGACCGATCAGGAATAACAGAGGAATTATGCGCCTCAGGTCGGCCCAGATAGTGAAGGTCCTTAATATATATTTTCTTTCAGTGTTCACAATTGAGAGGGAATTTTTCAAATGTGAGCATGATGCAGAAGAGGCTGATATGCTTGAACATATCGATCTTTAGAAAGAGGATGAGCTGAAATTTTTGAGAACATTACCATACAGAAATTCCTATTGCCGGAGGGGATGTATCCCAGTTTTCTACAGGAAGGGACGGAAGATACTGCTGCATCTTCGGTAATGACCTTTCTGTGTCATCTGGCTATTGCGATAGTATCAGAGGATTGGACGTTGCCAGCTGTTATTCGTTTGACCAAGGAAAGAAACAGGGAAAACGCTGGGAATTACAGACCAGTAGGCCCAACGTTCGTGCGGTCAAACTGTTGGAGGATATATTTTGACAGTATCTCTGGACAGTTGAAGAAAGATAGTCTGATCATGGCTGTGAGAGGGGCAGGAAATGTCTCAGGAACGGAATCAAATTCTTAATTATTAGACAAAGCACACTGATGAAGATTTTAGGAAAACTTTCTCAGCTATGGGCGGCAGACAAACGGGGCTACTGTAGATAGAACTAGCTTACCCACAGAAAACAGAGTGTGGTAGCAGGTGGAGGGTATTTCGTTTGGAGGTCGGTGACCAGTGGTGTTCCGCAGAAATCTGTTCGGGAAGCAGGTGATTAGGCTGTTCCACTTCCAGATGATATTTCGGGATAGTGTGGATTGTGATGTAGGTTACAACAGGGCAATAAGGAACGCAAAGTTGGGCTGAGAATTGGCAAACTCTGGAAAAGTGTGAAGGGATACACTTTGCAAAGTCGAATTTGAATGCAAAATACGGGGTTCATGACAGGTTCATTATCAGTGTGCCAGAACAGAGTCATCTTTAGTTTCACACTCATAGACTCAAAGGTGACACGCAAGTTGAACAGGTTGTTATGAAATTGTATGAGATGTTGGCCTCAGTCGTCGAGGGATTGAGTTCAAAGCCGTGAGTAATTTTGCTGCTCATATGGATATTGTGCTCAATTCTGGTCGCCTCATTACAGAAAGTATGTAACAGCTTTCGAAGCTGAAAAACTGAGATTTACCAGTATGCTGACTAGACTAGAGCGATATTCATATGGCTTTTCCTTTTAGAGCGAAGTGGGTGAAAGGCGACTGCATAGGGTTGTACAAGTTAAACGGCATAGGTCAAGTGGATGGCCAAAGACATTTTTCCCAGTGTGGAAATAACTATCAGGAGATATAATTTTAATGTACTTAGACGGAGGTATAGGGGCTGTCTGGCGTACACATAATGGTGGGTGTGTGAAACGCGGTGTCAGGAGTCCGGTAAGAGACATATCTATCAGGTACTTTTAAGAAACTCTTAGATACATGGATAATAGAAAATAAAATGACGGCTCTCAGGAATGAAGGTCTTGAGTCGGTAACAATCAAGGATAAAGGGCGAACATAGAGGTCTAGTGTTCCATATTTTCTGTTCCTGACCGACCGTCAGCATGAGCACCCACCTGATACCGCAGCGTCTCGGATTCATTAACTGACCCGATCACAGTCACAACATTCCCCTGCACTTACCCGTGCAACAAACTTTGGAACATCCTTGAATCCCTAAACGTGGTTGTGGAAAAAACAAATAAAGAATTAGAGAACGCACATCAACCAGTTAACTGTGACCAACTCTTCCCTTATCACTGCCACCTGATGCCTGGACCCTTCCAAAGATGCTCAGGGGCAGCGCCAGGATACCAGCCCACCTTCCCTCCGGGCACACTGACCCCTTAGAAGTCAACATCAAGTTCAACAATCCCACCAAATTCCTTCCCTGTATTGATGCCGGAACCGGAGTGTTCTCTGGAACACTGACCGAGCTTCTCTCTCGGGACACACAGTGTAGCCTTTCATACAGTTTCACCCCTCGGAGGAGCAGTGTAATGAGCGAGCCTTCTATCTGACAGCGCCAGAGTGTTCCCACCATTCCGTAGGGACGGACACCCACCCGATACTGCAGCGGCTCCGGTTCATTTACCGCCCCGCTCGCACACAGAACATTCCACATTCATTTACACTCTTTTACCTAAAGCTACAGACTTTCAAGGATAAGATGAAGGTATAAAATTAGCGAGAGACTCTCAGCTCAACGATAGATGTAGTTTTGAAAAATGAGCTGCAAAACCGTGAACCATTGTCAGAGTAGCTGGAGAGAGGACGTTTCCTATGGGGGATTGGGGATTGGAGCAGAGTGCGTAGTGTAAGAGAGGATGAAGAATTCCTTTCGCTAGAACATAGAAGATAGAATAGTACAGAACAGTGCAGGCCCTTCGGCCGCAATGTTGTTGTCGACTTTTAAACCCTGCCTCCCATATAACCCCCAGCTTAATAGAACATGCTGTAGTACAGCACAGCACTTGAGGATCAGAAGATGCTGAATTTGAGGAATTCATTGTCATGGATGTAGAGGCCATGTTTGTGATTTTACTTAAGTTGAAGTTTGATCGGCTTTTGATTCATAAAGGTAACAAAGTACAGAGATTAAAACAGAAGAATTGAGGCAAGCGGGATAACAAATGAGGCAAGATAACACGGTGGAGGGTCTTGATGGGCCGAATGCTTCTCTCACATCTCATGATCTTATCGAAAACTAAGTATAAATTGTATGTGTACAGCTACATGCTGATGAGAATTTTGAGTCATTATTGAGGGTGAAACTTTGGAGCATCTTGTGATAAAACAGTCTAAGGCCAGCAGTGTTTTGTACAGGGGAGATCTTGACTGAGAAATCTGCCCGGAAAATTTGAAAAGCTTGGGAATTTATTGCAGGGCTCTGTGATCGAACAGCTTTCAGCCATTCACTTTTAGAGTCGAGGACAGTCATTCAAATGGTCCCTTCCCTTTGAAGGAGCAGTGTGAGGAGATGGGGTTCACCATGGGAGAGTTTCCGCCCCTCTGTCAGCGTGAGCACCCTAATGATACATTGCCTCTGATTTATTTATCGCCTCGCTCACAGAGACAATCTTCCTCATGCATTTACTCGCCAATTCCGAGCCTTTGGCCGCGAATTGTTTTTTGGCACTAGAATCTGAAGAAGCCTCAGTAGTGTTCAGCGAGGTGAACCCAGAGACGTGGTTCACTGCTCGCTCAACAGGACGTACACAATGCCGCCTCGCACAACACGGGGATTCACGGTGCCTTCATGGGAGTGGTTGTCTTTAGATGGGACAGTGATAATGGTCTGAATCTGACAGTGCATGAAGTGACTTTGCAGGAAGGTGGGACGAAGATGCGGACTAACTGTGTCTGGGCATCCAAAACGGGACACTACATGGTGGCTCTGCTTTATGCTCTCTGTTGTCTCAGAGCACCAGCAATGAAATTCAGATCTTTTGCCCGGGAGAGGGAAGAGAGGTTGTTGGTTAACCTGGGTGAAATCTTGTGTTTCACTTTCCAGTGCTGTATCTGCATGGGGTTTAAGACGTTTGCTATTGGTGACGTGGTGAGATTAATGGATTCACCCTCGGAGTAAGTGTTCCTCACACCACGGAGTGGGGTTGTCCTGTGGAGGCATGCTGCTGTCATTGGATACTGGGAAACTGTGGGTTCTGATGAGGAAGCTGTGTGTATGATATGTTAGCTCCGGAATCTTGCCAGCTGCCCCAGTACTTTCTAGCAAACTCCTTTGGCCAATGATCGTAGAAAAACCTAAATAAACGTGTCACTGTATGACCTACTTGAAGCAGGAATACACGAAGAAGTTGGAATTGTTAACATGGACATTTTGCGCAGTAAGCGTGCGGTTGAAATCTGGTGCATCGATTATGACATCCCTAAGTTTAATCCTGGCAAACACATCCATCATCGGGAAAGGAGTGATAAACACCTGAAAGATGCAAACACCATAAAATGGGAACAGGGAAATTCCAGTTCACCAGCCCCCCTCTCTCGGCCCTGTTGTTCCATTCCGTTAGAAACACACCCACCATGGCTCACTGCATCTACCTCAGATTCAGATTCAGACACTCTGACATCACGCTTCCTCACCTTTTTTCAGACCAACTTGTCGTTTCCTCAGAGAATACCTGCATGCGGTTGAAATCTCCTGTCGGAAAAGTGAAACAGACGGATTTTCCTGGCGAACACATCCATCATTGGCAAATGAGTGACAAACTCCTGAGAGATGCAAACAGCATAATATGGCAACAGGGCAATTCCGATTCACCAGACCCCCGCTTTCCAACCTGTTCCTCCATTCAATCAGTTGTCAAGTCATATCTGAGATCACTTTGCAGTTCTACTCACCGCCCAGATTCCGGAGCTGCGATACTTCCCCCTACATCTCCTCTCCCTTCATCATCCCGGAACAGAAACTATCGGTTAGAAACGCACCCACCATTACTCACTGCATCTACCTCAGGTTCAGATTCAGATACTCTGATTTATCACACTTCCTCGCCTTTTTTCATACCGGCTTGTCGTTTCCTCAAAGAATACCTGCATATCTGTCCGGCATGATTTCCCATTCAGATAATCTCTATGTTCGTCCTTTTGTACAGTGTGCATTTAAGTAACCCCAAACTCTTCCTTCATATTGGACAGCAAAAGCGTCTTGAGGTGCCGGATTCCACACCCTCCTGGAAAACATTGACATTATTCGGTGCTGACAGATCTCTGGGACTTAAATCTCAAACACCTGAACCAACTCCAGTTTTTCCTCCTGGTCAAGTACTTGAGTCTGATTTCAGATGCTGATAAAGAAGTTACATTCAAACGATTCTGCAGGACTCCTTCCTGAACACCTGTCTCTCTAGAGATTGAGGGGGATGGGGGTCAGACACAATACAATGTATCGTCCGCTTTCAGCTGGTACTCACTCGTGGGTCAGTTGCTGTTGGAGAATTGTCCCAGAGCTCTTGGGGGAGCATGAAGTAGACTGCAGGCAATCCATGCCCGGTGAATGAAACGAGAACTTGTCCAGTCCATTGGATCTCCATCTCTAAAAGTGTTGTAGAATATTATAATCCTTAATACATGTCTTTGGAAACACTGATATACTAAAGCGTTAGTTTCAATACAAACCCTACGTTCCGCGGTGTTGTGACTACATTACAAGCTATTTTAAGATCAATCTGAATCTTCACTCCCACACAGACCTCCATATGCTTATCAAGGAGTTTCCTGAGTGATCTATTGTGTCTGCCTCTGACACCACCCCGGGCAACACACCACACGCGTTCTCAATAACCATGTCAATTTCTGCTGCAGGTTTAATGGATCTATGGTGCGGATCCTAAATTTCCTTCTACAATCTAACTTCACGCTTGTCGGGGTTGAACAACACCTACTCTTTATTAGCCTACCGCCACATCCTGTCTCTGTCCTGCGGCAGCCGACAGCAATACTCCACATTATCTCCAAGTCAGCAAAGCTTCTTGTCATCTGCAAGCTTGATATTCCAGTTTACTCTGCCTCATCCAGTTCATTCTGACTCATGGAGTCATCGAGTTATAGAAGAGAAAAGCCCAGAAACAGGCCATTCGGCCTATCTGCTCCGTGTTGAACGAGTTAAAGTGCCCGATTCCTTCGATCACCACTGGGATTCTAACCCTTCATACTACCCCCATCTATGTTAGTATCCAAACTTCACTTAAACTTTGAAGACGAGCTCGCATGCACCAATATTTGCTGCCATGTCTTTAAACATTGCCATAACTTTTGAGTGAAGACGGATCCCCTTAAACTTCTCACCTTTCACTCTTAACCTCTGCTTGCATTCTCACCTAGCCTCAGTGGAAAACGCCTGAATGGTTCAACCAATCTATACCCATCATAATTATTACACCTCTGTGAAATGTCCTCTAAATATTCTGTATTCCAGAAATTAAAGTCCTAACCAATTCAATATTCCCTTATAGCTAAGGTCCTTAAGACCCAGGAATTCCCTATAAAAATTCTTCTGTCCTCTTACAAACTTGTTTATTTCTCAGTTTTGACAACTTAAACATAACTTTGCATCTCCTTTACTCAATACTTTTAGTTAAGACCAATCTACAAACATCTTTTAATACGAGCCGATCAACCTGTGACGGCTATTTTCAGTCAATTATGGATCTGTATTCCCAGATCCTTTTGTTCTGCCGCACTCCTCAGTGCCCTGTCTTTCACTGTTTAAGTTCTACCGTGACTGGTCCGACCGAAGTTGCAAATCTCGCACTTGTCTCAATGATGTTCCATCTGCCGTTTTAAGCACAATTTCCAGCTCGCCCAAATCCCGCTGCAGGCCATGACAGTATTCCTCACTGTCTACTACATTCCCGATCTTAGTGTGGTCCCTGAATTTTACTAATCGAGTTAACCACATTATCATTCAGATCCTGTAGATAGATGGCAAACAACAACGGACACGGCATCAATCCCCACGGCTCTCGATAGTCACAGGTCTCCAGCCAGAGAGGCAACAATGTACTTCGCTTCTCCACAAGGCCAGTGTCTAATTCAAATTACTACCTAATCTTGAATGCATCGAAACTTCTTGACCAAACTCCCACGCAGGCCCTTCTCAACTGGAATACTGAAATCCATGTATACAATGTCCATAGCCTTGCTGTCATCAACTTTAGGGCAACGGCCTCAATAATGTATAGGCAGGAAAATAAGCTGATTAATCCTCATCCATGTTAAAACAGATACTTATGTATCCATTTGATTAGAATAACTTCAACTAATTTTGCCACTATTAGTACCCGGCTGACCGCCCGATAGCTTCCTGCTTCATTATTACAGCAACAACATTACCTATACTTCAGTCCTCTGATACATCACATACTGCTGACTATCACTTTTAACACGCCGGTGATGTTCCCACTTGCATCCCTAAGTTGCGACAGGGCAACAAACACGTCCTCCTCTGTGAAGATGTTGCCGCTTTGCCTCTGGGCTATAGATGCTGTAGCGGTCTACTGACTAAATACAGATGAAAAAGAAAAATCATTTATGACCTCCCCACTTCTTTTGACTACACACATGGCATATCATTCAGTTTTTCCAGAGGAATAAATTTTGTCCTTTGCAATGCTTTTGTTCTTAACATATATGTAGTATCCCCAATCATTCCCCTTTACTTGTCTTTTGGGGAAAACTCATGCCTTGCTTTGGCGCTCCTGATTCCTTTATGTGTTCCATTATATTAGGGTTACTCCATTAATACATATGTTGTTCCTACCTGTTTATACGTGATATACATCTCCAGTTCTTCTCAGCCTGCACCTCCACATCTCTAGATAACCACTGTTCTCTACACCTGTAATTTTTACCTTTTACATGCAAGCATTGCACTCTCATAACGAAAATTTTCATAGCCTCCAACTTAACAAATACATACGTGTCTGTAACAGCCTGTCCCAGTTGACAGATGACAGATTCTTTCTGATACCATCAAAATTGGGCGTTCTCCTACCTTCTGAGTTTTACTGTTCGAAATAGCAGCACAGATGTACCATGTCAGTTTCGTGAAAGAAGACCCGGCTGATGTGCAGTCCGACCCAGACCGATTCATTGTAACGGCGGAACTGTTGACAGAGGATGGAGTTCTTACTGTACGGATTTGTAAGAGGGTTTCGGTGATGTGCGTTTCGGGATTGAGGAGGGAGGCTAGCTTACGGGGAGGCAGAACGATATGAGCATAACAACGGACAGAATGTCATGACACTGACCAGTGTAAGGGCTTAAAGTGGCAGAAGTTCCTCTGAACAGATACACTCAGTAATGCGCACATGTATCAATAGTCCCTTCGTGGTCCGAAGGTACCCTGGCAAGGCGGCAGCATATTGTAACAAACAACATAGAGTTTTATAGCACTCGCAAATGGGATCAATTCCCCGCCGTCCACATCATCATTCTCGGCTGTAAAGAATTCGCCGTTCTCCCCGTGATCACGTGGGTTTCCTCCGGGTACTCTGGTGTCCTCCCAGATTACAAGGACATATTGGTCATGGAGAGTCATTGATGAGAAGATATGTTGGGACTCGAAGCGTGACGATCCTGGAGAACTACCGCAGCGCATCCTCTTAACGTGTTAGGCGCAAATGATAACGGCGGATTTACTGTATGTAACAATGTAGCTGTGACAAATCGACCAAAAAACAGGGAACATAAAGAAGTAGAACAGGCCCTTCGGCCTACAGTACTGAGTCGGGTCAATTAAATTCGTAATCAACTGGTTACCGAAACTAAGTTCCTCTCACTTAACATTGTCCTGACCCTAACATTTCCCTTCGTGTGCCTGTCTAAACGCCTCGGAAAAATCTCTAATTTATCTGTTTCCACCAAAATGAGAAGGATGAAAGGGATACCGGTATGAGGGAGGTCTGTCAGCTCCTGGGCTGTAATCTCTGGAGTTCAGGAGAATGAAGGCGGATCTCGTAGAAACAGTTAGAATGTTAGAAGGCCTGAACAGAGTAGAAATGGCAAGTGGAGAATTCTAGGACAATTTGGCACGACTTCAGAATTGAAGGACGTCATTTTAAAACTGAAATGCGGAGAAATTACTTTATTCAGAGTGCGGTAACTCTGTAGAATTTGTTGTCACGAGTGGTTTTGGAGGCAAGGTCACTGAGTGTATTTAAGGCAGAAATAGACAGGTTCTTGATTAGCCAGTGCATCAAAGAGTATAGGGAGAAACAGTGGAGTGTGGATGACTGGAAGAATTGTATCAGCCCATGTCTGATCGGTGGAGAAGTCTAGATGCGCCGAATAGCCTAGTTCTACATCTATATTTTATGGCCTTATGGTCTAACAACGCAGGTCGCACACTCGAGCCACTCAGGGCACTTGGGGTGAAAAATGTTGTCTGTAAAACCTCATAGAGTCATAGAGAACACAGCACAAACCCTTCAGCAAACTAATCCATGCAATGACTATTACAACTGCTGCTCCAGTCGGCCCGCACCGAGACCAAAGTCTTCCAGACCCCTCTCATCCATGTAACGATCCAAACTTTTCTCAAATGGTCAAATCGTGTTCGCATGCCTCACTTGTGCGAGTAGATCATTCTACACTCTCACAAAATTCTGAGTGAAGAGGTTCCCCCTCATGTTTCTTTTAAATGTTTCAGCTTTTACACTCGACCCAGGAGACTGGTTGTAGTCCCACGCTAACCCAGTGGAAAAAGCCTGCTTGCATTTACCCAATGTACACCAGTCGTAACATTGTAAACATCTTTCAAAACCACTCTCAATCTTTTATCTTCCAGGAAATACTGGCCAAACCTTCTCAATGTTTCCTTGCAATGCAGGTGCTCTGGATACGGCAATATCTTTGTAAAATTTTACTATAATCTTTCAATCTTTTTTACATCTTTCATGTATGAAGCTCACCACCAATGCAGTCAATACTTTAAATTGGGCTTTACCATCATCTGAAGCACCTTCATCACAACATCTCATCTCCTGTACTCAACACATTAATTAATGAAGGTCAATGTGCTGAACGGTTTCACGACACCCTATCTATACATGGCGACACTTTCAACGATATATGTACCGTATTTCAGATCATTCTGTTCTACCACATTGTTCAGTGTCCTGATGTTCACCATGTAAGACTTACTGCGTTTAGTCCTGCCAAAGTGTATAGCCTCAAACTTCGCTGCATTGTTCTACCTGCCATAATTTAGGCCATTTGGCTAGCTGGTGCATATCCCACTGGAAGCCAAGATAGTCTTCCTCGCTGTCCACTACACCCCCAGACTTGGTGTCATCGGCATTTTGCTGCCCCAGCTAACCACATTATCATCAGTCGCATTGATATAGATGAAAGAAAACAACAAAGAACACAGCACAGTCTATAACACATCAATTATCCCAGGCCACACTCTGAGAGACATCCATCTTCTTCCACTATCTGGTTTCTCCCACAATGCCTTGGCTTCATCCATTTATTTTCCTGATAACTTCCTCGAAAAACTCTAAAAAATGGTTAGAAATAAACTACCAGCCACGAGCCCAAGCCGATGGTACTTAATTAGTCAACGTCTATCCAAATATTTCTACATCAGGTCCCTTGGATTAATTTCCAGTCACGTTTCCTCAACTTATGTCAGAAATTCCTGTTTATAATTTCATGCTTGACGTTTAAAGCCTTAAAAACTGCGGAATAACATTGGTTATCCTCTCATCCTCTGGTATCTCTCCAATTGCAAAGCATGTTTTAAATGTTTCTGCTCAGGCCCAAGCAATGTCTGAGCTGGCTGTCTGTGGCGTCCGAGCGAGCACATTATGAGTTCCTGGGTATTTGTCCACTCTGGTATGCCTCAGGTTAGAAAACACCTCTTCATCTGTAATCTGTACAGAGCCCATGATGTTTCTGCCACTTTGCCTTACTTTCATAGAATCCGTGTACACAACTTCAGGAGAAACAAACATCCCCCATCTGTTTTGGCCCTGCACATGGATTCTAATCTTCCAGCGGAGTAATTCTGGCCCTTGACAATCCCTTTGCTCTTAACATTTCTATATAATTGCTTAGGGTTCACCTTGCCTACTCGTTATGCAGAATCCTCCAGAATCCTTCCTCAAGTGCTATCTTGCAATTCCTGTACTCCATAATCACCTCATTGGTTCCTACCTGGCTATACTTGTGACGTACCTTTTTTTTTCTTTTTCTTAATCAAGGCTTCAATAACTTTTGAAAACCAAGTTTCTCTATACTTGTTACTCTTCACTATTATTCTGACATGCACATAGAAGTTTTGTAGTCTCAAAATGTTGTTTTTGAAGTCCTTCCACCGACAGAAAAAACCCCCACAATTGACGGCCTCCTGCACACTTCGATGCTATTACCGCCTCTCACGTAAAGCACATGTCAGTTACTTCTCAAACATTTAAACCATTAATGACCTCGCCTCAGCTACCGCCGCTTCAAGAAAGCATTCTGTGTGCGCGCAAATTCCTACTAGAGCACGGATCCCCTAGTTCAGTAAACATCCTAGTAAAGCTCCTTCGTACCCTCTCCAAAAGACCCAGCTTTCTTATAGTCCTTATTTTACCCTTCACCCTTCTCTCCCTGGGGGAAGTGGGCCAGTGTGGGTAGTCAGCTGGCTGCAGTTCTCCAGCTGCGTCTGACTCTCCGGTGTTGAGGGAGAAGCAGCTCCATAGTTCAGAACCAATGACGGAGCAGCGGAGACAATTCGTCCCTACGGCCTGAGGAAGAATGACATGGACGGGAATCTGCACGTGGCGGTGTCGGGTAATTAGAGGCTCAAGTGCCAACAGTGAACTATGATCTGTGACAGGGAGGTTCTCGGGAGAACGGATGTGGCTAAAGGAGAGACGGGACGTCCAGGGGAAGGAGGAAGCGAAAAGTAATAGTCAGCATTCACATTACCTGATAATCCACAGTGGTGCAGAGGACATCATATCCCCAGCAAGGACTGGAAGCAAAAACACAATGAGAGAGTAGGAAGCTCAATAGACAATGCAAACAAGCATCCCATACTTTCCACAAAATAGTGGATTCTCTGATGAGTGCCATCAGAAGAGAAGGGCTCTCAGATCAAACCCAACAGTGTAACAAGGTACGACATTAAGAGAGCTGTGCGCTAAACATGGGGGATGTTATCTGCTGGGAGGCTGGTTTGCAGAAAGACGCCGTGCTGGAGGGGAGCGCGAATGTATTTTTTGAAAGGAGCTCGGTTCTTAGCTCTCATATTGTATGTTGCCGAGTGTCTACCGTTACTGATGTGGCTCGGTACAAGTGTTTAATCCAACTACTCAGTTGTGGTTCTTGCCTCGGTTTCCGTCGCAGGGTGAATCAGGATTTAAGCGATATGGATTGAAGAGACGGAGTTTGTGAATGAAAGCCGGGTTGGGGAGTGCGGCTGGTCCCGGAAAACTGATTGACGGAGGGAGGCGAGGCAGGCAGTGCCTGGTCGGAGGCAATGCACCACACGGAGGCAGCAGGGGCAGGGAGACAAGGAATCGGGATAGAGCGGCAGATGGTGGGACTGCGGCAGGAAAGGAATTTGATTCTCGTCTTACTCTTTACTCAACCCTTCCACGCTGGCCAGCGAGGCGACAAGCAGAAACACGGGCAGCATTGTTACCCTATGAGAAACAGAAACAGTCACTATCCAGTATTTGCCATGGGCATAAGGCCATTCACAAGGTTATACAGCAAACAGCCCATCGGCCCGCCGAGCCAGTTCTAGTACTCAACATCATTGTATTGCGAAATAATTCGTACATTGGCTATAATCCCACAATTTTAACTGGCTCATCTCGGTACAGGGGATGGAGTGTCAGTGTATCTCTACCCAAGCACTATCCTTCCCACTGCACCGCAGCGGATTCTGGTCAGCATCCTCGACAGCAGGAGAGCCAGCCCTAGTTTATCCCGGTCACTTCACAATCCTGGTGAGCCTCTCACTCCGCCTCTTAGATCTATATTGTGTTCTACTGAAGCCTCCGCTACATGGGATAACGTTCCCGCCGTGTGAACTATGCATGCCCTCCATCGGTTGGAACACCTCAGGTAGCTTCCTCCACTCCAGGAAAGGACAGAGTTTCTGTCAGACAGATGGGGAAGGAGGGAGTGTGAGAGAATAGGCGGGAGAGGAAGAGTGATTGAGTGGAATTGGACCAACACGGTAAAGGAGGTGTAAGAGTGGGTTGAGGGTAGAAGAGACAGAAGGACAGAAGGAGCGAGTTTTGTGTGGAGCGTAAAAATAAGCTTTTCACTGTACCTCGTAGATCAGATAAACCAATTCAGTCAAATCTCAGCCAAGCAGAAATGTTTCATTTCTAAAGAGCCTTCCCACCTTCTCTGCTGCCCAGACCAACTTACGTTTCCTCCCTCCTCAGTTCTAATAAAGTGTATTTCATCTAATGTCTCTCCCCTTCCTCTCCTGACAGCTCCTGTCTGCCATAACTATTTATTTATTTATTGCAATTTACAATGTTTCACTCTCACGCTGTGCTGTTGGAACAGCAGAAGAAATTGCACCAAATATGTTAACGATGATACACTTCATTCTGAGATTGATTGCCAATGCCATCCCTTGATAATGGAGCAGGTCCCTGATCCAAAACATGTGAGTCAGGGAAAACATCCTCGCTGACTCCATCCTGCTGAGACTTTGCCCATTGGAGCGTGTCTATCCATTTATCTATCGATCTATTGATCTACACATCAGTCGGTCGGTTTATCTATCTGTCTATCTATCTATCAATTTCCCTTTACTTATGTACTTATTGGGAACTTTCTGTCTTTGCACTGTATTGGAGCTACAAAAACACGTTTCATGTCACACAGTGAATGTCAGTGATAATAAATGTGATCCCGAATTCTCAAACAAGACAAAACGTGCATAAGCTGGAAATCAGAACAACACACACAAAATGCTGGAGGAACTCTACGAAGCTGCCTCATCTATGGGGGGGGGGGATAAAATGTTTGGTGCAAGAGACAGATGGCCATAGAAGAAAGAAAACAAAATTGAGGAGGAGCATTAGAGGGAGGTGACAGGCGGGCAAGGATATTAGGTGAGGGGGGAAAGCGGGATGGGAAATAGTGAAAAGGGGAGGGGGCGTGGGGACATCGGTTTTGGTGCCGTCAGGTTGCACCTACTCAAATGGAATATAAGGTGTTGTTCCCCCAACCTAAACGTTGCCTCATCACGACAGCGGAGGAGGCCATGGATGGACATATCAGAGTGGGAATGTGAATTGGAATGGCCTTCATACTGAGACAGATGTCCATGGAAGAAAGAACAAAAAATGGGGTGTTGGTGGGGGGGGGGGACTACTAGAGAGAGGCGATTGGCGGACAAGCAGATAAGGTGAGGTGCGGGGTAAGGGGATGGGAAATGGTGAAAAGGAATTAAGCGTGGCCTCATCACGACAGTGATTGATGGACATAACGGTACAGGAATTGGAACTGGAATTAAAATCGCTGGCCACTGGGAGATCCCGCTTCTTCTGGCGGACTGAGCGCAGGTCTTTTTCAAAGCCATCTCTCAGTCTACGTCGAGGCTCGTTGATGTACACGAGGCCACACCGGGAGCACAGAACTCAATAAAAGATCCCAACAGACTCACAAGTGAAGTGTCGCCTCATATGAAAAGACTGTTTACAGCTCTGAATGTAAGTGAGGGAGGTGTAGGGGCAGGTGTAGTACTTGTTCCGTTACAAAGATAAGAGCCAGGAGGGAAATTCAGTGGGGAGGGACAGATGGACAAGGGAGTCACGTAGGGGTGATCCGTATGGAAAGGGGGGGGGGAGCTAGAGGAACTATTCCTCGTTCAACCCTGTTACATGTAAAAACTCTATCCCCTTCTCTCAATTCCTCTGTCACCGCTGCATATGATCTCAGGATGAGGCTTTTCATTCCAGTTGTCATCCATTTCAATTCCGCTTCCCATTCCCATTGCTGTATGTCCATCCATGGCCCCTCCTCTGTTATGATGCGGGCACACTTAGGAAGGAGGAACAGCACCTTATATTCTACACGGGTGGCCTCCAACCTGATAAACTGAACATCGATTTATCAAATTTCCAGTAATGCCCGCCAAACCGCCTACCCTACTCCCCCCCCCCCCGCCACATTCTATGTCCCATCTCGTTTTCCCTCTCTCACCATATCTCCTTGACCGACCATTGCCTCCCTCTGGTGCTCCGACAATGTTTTTGTCTGTTTTAAATGGTCCTGTCTCTTTCACATTCCAAGCTAATTTATTTATCACCACTGCCTCCCCTCCAGGTTTCATCTAACACCTAGTGTTTCGCTCTCCCCACCCGGCGCCTTTTAAATCTAGTCCTCAGCTGTTCTTTTTTCTCAAGTCCTGCCGAAGCGTTTTCGACCCGAATCTCGGACTGCACTTCTTTTTTTCACTGTTTGGCCTGCTGAGATCCTAAAAGCATTTTTTGTGATTCTCATTCTGGTTATCAATAGAGGAGAAACCAGTTTCCATCCCTCGGGAATTTTCACCAAAGCTGTCAACAATACGACGGGTACATTAGCAAAAATTAGACGCATTGACGTGCCTAGCGACTATTCCCTATGGTGATCTTTATTCTCTGGGTATGGTGCAACAGCTCCACTAACTGGGCATCACCAGCAACAGCTCTCTTTTCATTCAATAATGACTATGTCTTCCACACCAAAGACCCTTATAGCTATCCACAGGGTTTTCCATTGCCACATTCCAACACACTCACTCAGATGCCCCGTATCCCCTTTCATTATCCCACGCCCTGCCCTTCGCTCATACCGTCACTCTGGTGAGTGTGGTCAGAAACCTTGGTAATAGGTCCTGTGACAGTTCATGGGCTGACGTCACTGTGACCTGAGCACCACTGACCGTGATTTCCCTCTTCTCATAGACTGCGCACATGATAGACATGCATGTAGACCACTGTTCGTTGTGTGGTTATTAACAGAGCCCCTTGTATAATCTCACCAACGTCTCCCACACGCTGATTTGTCTGAAACAGAGTCTCTTTGGGTGGGATGAAGACGATATTGGAGGGTAAAGATCGAGGTGGATACATATATTCTAGTAGAAACAGGTGACTGAGGCGGGTTATTGCATAATGGGGACAGAGACGGAGGGACGAATGGTGGCGAGATAGACAGTGAGAGAGAGATAGAGAGAGAGATGAAATTGTACGACTGATACTGGAGGAAGTGGGGAAAAAACTGAATAACAGAGATAGAGAGGTAGAAGGGTGTGAGTTAGATGGAGTGGGATAGACACAGAGGAGAGAGATGAAATTGAGAGAGAGAGAGGGGACAATACGTACAGCATAATCCCTAGTCTTTATCATCCAGTGACTGTAGTTCCACTGCAGACACTCTAAGTCAGGCATGGGCAAACTACGTCCCGTTAAGCTTTTTAATCCGGCCCGCAGAACTTGATGAAATTATATTAATAAACCTTGTTAATGTTTTTCCCCGCAATTCGGGCGTTTTCCCAATAGATGACGCACTCTATATACATTTGTGGCGACCCATTTCCTGGCACATCCGAACCGGCTCACAATTAGCCAGCGTTCCGGGTAAGGGACATAGCCTGCGGGGATTTGCGAGCACAGAGCTTTGGAGCCTCTGCGCCACGGGGGGCAGGTTGAGGGAGGCTTAAAAGTGAGGCTGGGGATTTCGAATAAAGTTTTTTTCTTCGACTGCAGTTACCGACTCCGTGTCGTAATTTTAGCGCTGCATGTAGCACACCGCTACACATTGACCTTTGTTGAGGTGCAGCGTATTACTCCACATTTGCGCTTTACTCTTTGTTCCGCTCGACCTATTTGTGTGAACAGGCGTTCAGCGTCCTGAACATCAACAAAGCCAGCCACAGATCCAAGTTAACTGACCAACACCTCAGATCCATCCTGAGAATCGCCACAACAAAACTAAATCCAGACTTTGATGCGCTGGCTAAAAAGGGAGACCAACAACACTGTTCCCACTGAAATTAAAAATGTTTCTTCGTTGTGTTATGTAAAAAATGCATTTGAAAATATTTTCTTCAATAAGCCTTACATGTTACATGTCATTTCTGTTAAGTGATGGACATGAGTAGTGCGCAGGTGCATGTACGTTCCCAAAATAAAAAATGCGCTCCAGATCAAATAACGCGCTCCGCATACTGGCGCGCTGTCACTGTTCTGTCTTTGTGCTGGTCGTTGTTGAGTTTTGGCACAGGGGACAATTGAATAAGAAGGAGCAGGACAAGTAGACCTGCATCTCCTACCGTTTTTGAAATAAAGACAGGCAGGAGGAGAGTGATGATGATAATATCTTGAAGGATAACAGAATTTTCAGTGCTTTAAAATAATAACTGTTACTATTAAAAAAGCTGTATTTTATTCATTTAATTTTCAGTGTTTTAAAAGTCATTTCAATAAATAGCTAAATACCATGGGACTTCAAAGACAGATATTTTGTTGTAATGCATTTATTCATTTTCAATTGAAATTAAAGCACATGTTTTCTACATATCCCATGATATTTTATTTTCTCTTATGAGGTGTATTACCAAAACACTCCGTCCATCTGCTCCTGGTCCGGCCCCCTGTCAAATTTTAGAACCCTTTGTGGCCCACAAGTCAAAAAGTTTGCCCACCCCTGCTCTAAGTGCTATGGCTTGCCTCAGAGCTGACTTGCTGTACTGGATGTGCGTTTGCCCAGAGTCTCTAGATACGGAGAAATGACACAGACTGCTGCTATCCGGAACAGCCAATGCAGGAGAAGAGAAACAAATTGTGATTTTAAGTATCTTTCATCTCCGTGTATGGTGCAACAGTTCCCCAATCTGCGTATCACCACCAACATATCTCTTTTCATTTATTAATGTCTCTGTCTTCTATACGAAAGTAGATACCCTTATAATAATCCACAGGATTTTCCATTGCCACCTTCCCACCACACACTCACTCAGTCGCTCCGTATCCCCTTACATCATCCCACCCCCTGCCCTTCGCTCATACCGTCACTCTGGTGAGTGTGGTCAGAAACCTTGGTAATAGAACCTGTGACACCCCTCAGTTCATGGGCTGACGTCGCTGTGACCTGAGCACCACTGACCGTGATTTCCCTCTTCCCATAAACTGCGCACATGACAGAGATGCATGTAGACCCAGTGTTGCTGGTGTAATTATTAACCGAGCCCCAGGTTTAACCTCACAAACATCTCCAGAATGCTGATTTGTCTGATACAGAGTCTCTGGATGGGATGAAGACGATATTGGAGGGTAAAGATCGAGGTGGATACATATATTCCAGTAGAAACGGAGGGCCGGGTGTGGGATATTGCATAATGAAAACAGAGACAGAGGGACGAATGGCAGAGAAAGACAGAAAGAAAGAGAGATGAAATTGTAAGATGGATACTGGAGGAAGTAGGAGAGAAAGGAGCCGGAACAGAGATAGAGAGGTAGGAGACGGTGTGAGTAAGAGAGAGAAAGAGAGGACAGAGACATAGAGAGAGAGAGGGAGGGAGAGGGAGAGGGGGTGAGAGGGAGAGAGAAACATGATACGTACAGCATAATCACTTGTTTACTGCCAGATGCTAAGTGCTACTGCTTATCTCAGGGTCGACTTGCTGTACTGGGTGTGCGCTTGTCCAGAGCCTCTACATACGGAAGGATGACACGTGCTGTTGCTATCCAGAACAGCCAATGCAGGAGAAGAAAAAACAACTCGTGATTTTAAGTATTCCAACAGCAAGTATTGCATCATCGAATGGAGCTACATTGTGCAAACCGAAGCTCATTAATTAACTAGGACAACACATCAATATCACAAACATGAGCGGATCCGGACAGCAGCTGAACCCGCCACCTACTTTGCCTACTGTGAGGACAGAATGTGAGACCCCTCACAGTTTTCCACAAAGCTTCCAAATTAACCTGAATCACTTCAGCAAATGAGAGAAGGCATCAACATAGTTAGAGTCCCAGGTTGGTCGTCATTACTTTTCCGCTGCACCCGTTCTGTTGTCCAGGTAATGACGCTCAGTGTCTGTTATTGGAGAACTGTCCACCCACAGGTCGGATCCAGTGGCAGGAGTTGAGGAAACGACCTCAGATAAAAACCGTACGTGCAGCCATGCCGACTGCGAAACTGTGCGCTCATGCAGACTCACGGTGAAGAATGACCCCGGCATGTTCGACCGCACAAGAAACGGTGGCGCAGGTTCCCCATGCGTTTCAAATTAAAACAAAGCATTTTCCGGGCGACACTCAATGCCGATTAGCGTTTGGACTGTCTGCGAACACGCTCTGTAATTGACTGAATCGGAGAAGCATAGGGTTTCAGATCAGAAACAACCAAACGATCTTACCTTAACACACCTTCCTGGACGATTTGATATTAAACGCTACATCAGCAATAAAGCTAAAGCAATTAATACAATAGCAGATCTCTTTTCAAAAATTAGGAACACATGCGTGAGTGCGTGCAATGCGCTGCCGGCAATGGTGGTGGAGGCGGATACGGTAGCATCTATTATGATATGTAGGTAGGTTCATGGATCTTAGGAAAATAGAGAGCTAGTAATTTCTAGCTAGTAGTAGGGCTAATAGTAAGCCTAGTAATTTCTCAGGTAGGGACATATTCGGCACAACTTTGTTGGCCGCAGGGCCTGCATTGTGCTGTTGGTTTTCTATGTTTCTATGTTACTCTGGACAAGGTAAATGCAGAACATTAAACAGCGAGAAAGAAGTAATAGAGTTAGTCGAATTTAAAACCGATTAGCATGATACCATACAACAGATAGATGACAATGAAGTATCTAGGTATCTAGGTGTCAAAGCAAAAAAAAAAGTCCGACTGCTACAGAGTCAAAACTTTCCACAAAATTTACCTCAGGCTTAAGAAAATCTGGCAAACAAAGCTCAACAGTAAACATAAAACAAGTGCAATAAACACTTACGGTATATTCTAAATAACGTCTTTGTTTGGCAACAAATTTTGGCTCGATATCAATCTGGAAAACTTACAAAGAAAAATAAGACCTCAAAGGAGAAACTTTTTGAAAGAAAACTGTACACTCCAGCACACTTAAATTAACATTACTGAGGACAGAAGGGGAAGAATAATAACAGACATTAAACAATAGCATGAAACCCCGCTGGTTTCCCAGGCTGCGTAAGTCTATCCAGTCTTGCCGAACCCGCGATACTCAGAGCTCCCCCACCGCAAACCCCGTTCAGTGTGGATGCTGTGTACTTTTCTGCCCTGTTATAACGTCAGTGCTAAGAAATAATAAACAGCAGGCGGCATAAGATAAAAGGAATTATAATTATGTATCTTAACTAAAGGTTTAGAAAAGAAAATAAGGATAGAAAAAACACAAAAGGGCCAATTATAATTAAACTTAACTCTTCCAAGTGACATATTGACCAACTGTGAATCCTTGCTCCATCTAATCACGATTACCCTTACAAAAGATCACTTTTGAAAATACCCGTTATCGCTAACCATAACCCAAATTCACTTGCTACAGAAAAACCGTTACATTAGCAGTGGAAACTCTTCCAGGGTGTTAAATACTAAACAGTCAGATAACACTTTCAATAATATAGTTTCATAAAAAAACGGAATTCATACCTCAAGTGAATTCATACCTCATACCTCATACATTCTGACAAGAAGTACACGCCAAAAGGAAAGAACAACCCAGAAAGCTTATCACATAGTCACTACAGGAGAAGAGGTTAACAAATGGGGGAACATGACTCTCCCTCGAACACTAGTCCGTCATCTGAGCAGATTTGATGTCTACAACGAAGCTTCCAAAGCCTGGCTCACATCGGGAGACCTCATTCCAGAAACGGAGGGACCCCTTGTGGCATTACATGGCCACCTGGTGAATATAGTAATATCAAAAATACAGTATAAACGACCAAGAAATATGTCAGAAATTCGGGAGTGTCAAGGACAATGCATGTGAAGTTGCCATTGGAAGAGAGAAGGTTCTTTGGATGTCGAAGCCTGAAGTTTTAAAAGTCTCCTGGTCAAGATATTATGCCCCACCAGGGTCCTAATACGTGGAGCACGTGATTGTGGAAGCAACAATAGTGATCTTTCAAGTGTCAATTGAATCTGGCATGGATCCGGGAAAATGGAAAATTGCAAACGTCACTGAAAATGTCAGGAAGGGAGAGAGCCAGAAGAAAGGACAGGACAATTAGGCTGATTTCAGTGTCTCGGAAGATGTTTAAATCGATTCTTACAGTCAACATATTTTCTGACAAGTGTCAGCAAGTTTTGCTCAGGGGAAGGTTTTGCTTGACAAAGCTTTTGGAATTCCTTCAGAGATCATCAAGCAGAATAGATAATGTGGAATCGGTAGCTGTTCTGTTCTTGGATTCTTAGAAGACCTCTGATCAGGCATCAGACATGAGGCTGCTAAACACGTCAAGATCCGCGGTATTACATGATCGATGCTAGCATTGAGAAAACAACGACTGTTTAGCAGGTAGGAAAGCGTGAGAATAACGAGAGCCTTTTCTGGTAGGCTGTCGGTGACTAGTGGTATTCCACAGCGGTCTACGTTGGGATCGCTTACGTTATACGTAAAAACGTTTTGGATACTGTTGGTCGGGATGACCTACCTGGGACAAGTTGCAGTGGTTGCGTCTCTGGCACCGAGACTGGACCCTCAGCTCAGAAGGGAAGGAGAGAAAAGAGGAGAGCAGTTGTGATTGGGGATTCGATAGTTAGGGGGACAGATGAGAGGTTCTGTGGAAGAGATCGAGAATCCAGGATGGTCTGTTGCCTCCCAGGTGCCAGGGCCCATGATATCTCGGATCGAGTTCTCAGTATTGTCAAGAGGGAGGGTGAGCAGCCGGATGTCGTGGTCTATGTGGGGACCAATGTCGTGGATAGGAAGAAGGAAGAGGTTCTACAAAGAGGATTTAGGGAGTCAGGTGCACGGTTGAAGGACAGGACCTGCTACGTGCTAGTAAGGCCAGAAATAGGAAGATAATGCAGCTAAATACGTGGCTAAGGAGTTGGTGCAGGAGGGAGGGCTTCATGTTTCTGGACAATTGTGCTTTGTTCCAGGGAATGTGAGACCTGTTCCGACGGACGGGTTGCAGCTGAACTGGAGGGGGAATAACTTCCTTGTGGGAAAGATTGCTAGTGCTTCTCCGGGGGGTTTAAACTAGATACGCAGGGGGAGGGGAACCAGAATATTAGAGCAGATAGTGAGGTGGAGGAGGATAAAAGTCATGCGAGATCTGCAAGTACAGTGCATGGAGTAAAGCCAGATCTGACATATAAAGAGGCTTTGAAGAAAGAGAAGCAGAAAAATGTGTGTAAATTTAGTTAGACAGAAGGGGAAAAATTGCTTGTGCTTCAATGAAAGAAGCATCAGGAACAAAGGTAATGAACTGAGAGCTTGGATACATACATGTAGTGGCCATTACAGAGACTTGGCTGGCACCAGGGCACGAAGTGGTGAGGGATGAGGGGTGGCATTACTGGACAGGGATACTATTACAGCTACAAAGAGGGTGGGTAATGTAGCAGGATCATCTTCTCTGTCAGTATCGGTAGAAGTCAGGAACAGGAAGGGAGCAGTTACTCTACTGGGAGTATCCAACTGGATACTGGGAGCAGCAAAGATATGGACGAGCAGATTGGGATTTTGGAAAGGTGCAAAAATAACAGGGTTGTTATTATGGGTGACTTTAACTTCATAAATATTTATTGGCACCTGATTAGTTCCAATAGTTCATAAAACGTAGAACAATACAACACAGTACAGGAAATTCGGCCTACAATGTTGTGCCGATCCTAAAACCCTGCCTCCATATAACCCCCCCCCACCTTAAATTCCTCCATATACCTGTCTAGTAGTCTCCTAAATTTCACTAGTGTATCTGCCTCCACCACTGACTCAGGCAGTGCATTCCACACACCAACCACTCTCTGAGTAAAAAGCCTTCCTCTAATATCCTCCTTGAACTTCCCTCCCTTTAACTTAAAGCCATGTTCTCTTGTACCGAGCAGTGGTACCCAGGGGAAGAGGCACTGGCTGTCCAATATATCTATTCCTCTTAATATCTTGTATACCTCTATCATGTCTCCTCTCATCCTCCATCTCTCCAGAGAGTAAAGCCCAGTCTCCCCAATCTCTGATCATAATGCATACTCTCTAAACCAGGCAGCATCCTGGTAAATCTCCTCTGTCCCCTTTCCAATGCATCCACATCCTTCCTGTAGTGAGGCGACCAGAACTGGACACAGTTCGCCAAGTGTGGCCTAACCAGAGTTTGATATTGCTGCATCATTACCGTGACACTTAAACTCTATCCCTCGACTTATGAAACCTAATACTCCATAAGCTTTCTTAACTACCCTGAACTGAATTGGAAGGGGACTACCATCCTGCGGAAAGTTTTGCTACTGCTGCTCTATGGGGTTTAAAATAGATTTGCAGGGAGAAGGGATACAGAGTGTTAGAGCAGATAGTGAGGTGGAGGAGGATAAAGGTCATGCGAGAGCTGCAAGTATAGTGCATGGAGTAAAGCCAGATCTAGCTTATGAAGAGGCTTTGATGAAAAAGAAACAAAATAAAGGTTACAAAGGTAGTAAGATAGAAGGGCTAAAGTGCATGTATTTCAATGCAAGAAGCATCAGGAACAAAGGTGATCAACAGAGAGCTTGGATACATACATGGAATTATGATGTGGTGGCCATTACAGAGACTTGGCTGGCACCAGGGCAGGAATGGATTCTCAATATTCCTGGATTTCAATGCTTTAAAAGGGATAGAGAAGGGGAAATGGAAAGGAAGGGTGGGCATTACTGGTCAGGGATACTATTACAGCTACAGAAAGGGTGGGTAATGTAGCAGGATCATCTTCTCTGCCAGTATCGGTAGAAGTCAGGAACAGGAAGGTAGCAGTTACTCTATTGGGAGTATTCTATAGATCCCCTGGTAGCAGCAGAGATACAGAGGAGAAGATTGGGAGCCAGATTTTGGAAAAGTGCAAAAATAACAGGGTTGCTACTATGTGTGACTGTAACTTACCTAATATTGATTGGCAACTGATTAGTTCCAGTGGATTAGACGGGGCAGAGATTGTGAAGTGCGTCCTGGACGGATTTCTGTCACAGTATGTTGACATTCCTACTAGGGGTAACGCCATAGTAGATCTAGTATTAGGTAACGAAATGGGTCAGGTCACAAATCTCTGTGTGTGAACATCTGCAGGACAGTGACCACCACTCCCTGGCCTTTAGCATTATCATGGAAAAGGATAGAATCAGAGAGGACAGGAAGATTTTTAATTTGGGAAGGGCAAATTATGAGGCTATAAGTCTAGAAATTGCAGGTGTGAATTAGGATGATGTTTTTGCAGGGAAATGTACTATGGACATGTGGTCGATGTTTAGGGATCTCATGCAGGATGTTCGGGATAAATTTGTCCCGGTGAGGAGGATAAAGAATGGGAGTATGAAGGAGCCATGGGTGACAAGTGAGGTGGAGAATCTAGTCAGATGGAAGAAGGCAGCATACGTGAGGTTTAGGAAGCAAGGTTCAGATGAGTCTATTCAGCAAATAGGGCAGCAAGAAAGGAGGTTAAGACGGGGCTGAGGAGAGCAAGAAAGGGGCATCAGAAGGACTTAGCGAGTTTCGTAAAGAAAAACCACAAGGTATACTTCAATTATGTGAAGAACAAAAGGATGACAGAAGTGAAGATAAGGCCAGTTAGGGATAAAGGTGGGAAGATGTGCCTGGAGGCTGTGGAAGTGAGAGGGGTCCTCAATGAATACTTCTCTTCGGTATTCACCAATGAGAGGGAACTTGATGACGGTGCGGACAATATGAGTGAAGTTGATGTTCTGGAGCATGTTGATATTATGCCAGAAGAGGGTTTGGAGTTGTTAAAATACATTAGGACGGATCAGTCCCCAAGGCCTGATGGAATATTCCGCAAGCTGCTCCACGAGGTGAGGGAAGAGAATGCTGAGCCTCTGGTTAGAATCTTTATGTCCTCGTTGTCCACGGGAATGGTACCGGAGGATTGGAGGGAGGCGAATGTTGTCACCTTGTTCAGAAAAAGGTGGTAGGAATAGTCCGGGTAATTATAGACCATTGAGCCTTATGCCTGTGGTGGGAAAGCTGTTAGAAAAAAAATTTTAGAAACAGAAATTATGGGCATTTAGAGAATCATGTACTGATCAGGGACAGTCAGCATGGCTTTGTGAATGGCAGATCATGCCTAACAAGCCTGATAGAGTTCTTTGAGGAGGTGACCAGGCATATAGATAAGGGAATTGCAGTGGATCTGATCTACAAGGATTATAGTAAGGCATTTGACAAGGTACCACACGGTAGGCTTATTCAGAAAGTCTGAAGGCATGGGATCCAGGGAAGTTTGGCCAGATGGATTCAGAATTGGCTTGCCTGCAGAAGGCAGAGGGTCGTGGTGGAGGGAGTACATTCTGATTGGAGGGTTGTGACTAGTGGTGACCCACAAGGATCGGTTCTGGGATTTTTATTAACGACCTGGAAGTGGGTGTAGAAGGGTGGGTTGGCAAATTTGCAGACGACACAAAGGTTGCTGGTGTTGTAGATCGCGTTGTGAATTGTCGAAGATTGCAGAGAGACATTGATAGGATGCCTAATTGGGCTGCAAAGTGGCAGATGGAGTTCAGACTGGTGAAGTATGAAGTGGTACACTTTGGAAGGACAAACTCCAAGACAGAGTACAAAGTGAATGGCAGGGTACTTGGGAGTGTGGATGAGCAGGGGGATATCGGGGAACAAGTCCACAAATACCTGAAAGTTGCCTCGCAGGTAGATAGTGTAGTTACAAAAGCTTATGAAATGTTAGCTTTCATAAGTCGAGGGATAGAGTTTAACAGTCGCTGGGGAATGATGCACTCTATAAAATTCTGGTTACGCCACACTTGCTGTTACTGTGTCCATTTCTGATCGCCTCACTGTAGGAAGGATGTGGAAGCATTGGAAAGAGTCAGAGGAGATTTACCAGGATGCTGCCTGGTTTAGAGAGTATGCTTTATGATCAGAGATTAAGCGAGCTAGGGTTTTACTCTCTTGAGAGAAGGGGGATGAGAGGAGACATGATAGAGGTATACAAGATATTAAGAAGAATAGATAGAGAGGACAGCCAGCGCTCTTCCCCAGGGTACCACTGCAAAATAGAAGAGGGCATGGTTTTAAGGTAAGGGGAGGAAAGTTCAAGGGGGATATTAGAGGAAGATGTTTTACTCAGTGGAATGCACAGCCTGAGTCAGTGCTGGAATCAGATACACTAGTGAAAGTTAAGAGACTACTAGACAGACATATGGAGGACTTTAAGGTGGAGGGTTACATTGGAGGCAGGGTTTAAGGGTCGGCTCAGCATTGTGGGCCGAATGGCCTGTACTGTGCTGTGTTGTTCTATATTCTATGTTCTAACATTCTGCGGAAGTGGAATAGATGGTTTTGTGGCAAAACCTTCAGATGATGTGTAGGTAGGTAGAGGGGCAGACAGGCTCCACAATTGGGAGAATGGGCGAAGAGCTAGGAATTGAATGCAGTGCCTTCTCCTGTATGATTAAATAAAAGCACGGAATATTTTAGATTTCCTTAAATGTTTACTGGCCGGTTGAGTCGCTGCTGTGAAATGCCAATGCGATGTTAGCATTCATTTCAAGAGGAATAGAACATAAAAGCAAGTAAGGCTGAATGAAACTTTAGAAAAAGCTGGGCAGGCTGCTTTTGGCATACTGTGAGCCGTTTTGGTCTCACTAAGAAGGGATGTGCTAACATCAGAGAAGGTGAGTGCGGTATCATTTGTACAGGAGGGGAATTATTTTTAATTAATTAATTTTGAAGGATTAAAATGCAGGAAGAACTCAGAAGACTGTGGAATAGACTGCAATCTGTATTTAAGGCCGCAGAGAGAAGGCAGCTCTGATCTGGAATGGAGTTCTTGGAGCAGATGCGGATGTGATGAAGGAAAGGAGAAAAGGAAATTGCATTTTTACAGGAAGCTGCGAGGGAAGATATATGGACCAGATAACTGTTGCAGCCGGTATGTTTCTAATGAAGAGGGTCGACAATTTATCTCCAGTGATGGAGACAGAGAGACTGAGCAAGTGAAGGGAGTTGTTAAAATGGACCAAGTATAGTTAAGGTCAGTGTAGAAGCTGGTGGCAAATGTAATGAAATTCATGGCCTCAGAGCAGGTGCATGAAAAGCATCAATGCAGTCATCAGTGTTCTGGAGGACAAGATGGGGAACATTTCTGGGGAAAGTTTGGCACAGGGACAAAGCCCATAGACAGCCTTCGTGCCTGGATAACGTAGAAGGAGCCGAAAGAAAAGTATTGAGGGTGAGGATGATTTCTGCCAGACAGAGGAAAGTGATGGCGGATCAGGGTAGAGGCGTATTGAGAGTCGTCATTCACATTGAAAATGAGGCAATCGTGGTCAGGGAATTGATCATTAGAGAGGAGATCACGAGCATTATAAGTTTCGCCGATGCAGCTGGAAAGCGACTGAATCTGGGAAGACAGAATCGGGTTGAGGTAAGAGCATTGGAGTACAGTGGGTCAGGAGCAGGCAGCAAATGGGCCTACCCGGAACAGTGGCGATTGTGGATCTTGGGTATTGGGTCAAAATAAATAGATCTGGGCGAAGGATCTGTGAATTTGGTGACAGTGGATGGGAGTTCTGCAGAACTGATGAGGTCAGTAACAGTGTCTTAAACAGTTTTGCGACGCTGCGGAGCTGGGCTTTCTTTATGTGGTAGGGATAAGGAGGTATTGGACTCCACAAATTCAGTCCGAAACATTCCAACAGCTCAATCTTTGTCTGGGGGTTTGTGGGTAAGTTTGGGATAGGCACAGAGAGAGCGGAGTTTAGAGTGGGTAAGACATGAGGAGGAATGAGGATTGGTAGTGTACCTGACTGATGTCTCGTCCGGAATTAGGGATTAAAAGATCCAAAGCAGGGCAGTGACCCAATGCGATATGTGGAAGGTGTTCTGCAGAAGGGAGAAGTAGAAATCTGTGCGTCGGCTAGAAAGAGCAACACCTTGTATTTATTACTGTTAACACTGACTTAGACAATTCGGACTTTGTGTGTTATAAACAGTATGACAATTCCTTCTCAGGCTCAAATTGCACAACCAAATAAAGACGAAAAACGAAGTCTGTTTGCAGCATTCTACGGGAAGTTTTTACTTTAGAAACTAGCAATATAGCACAGTCGACGTTTATAGCAGAGGTACTTGGTTCTCCGACCGAAGCGTTGACTGTAGGAAGGGTCGCATCATGTTTAAGAAGTTATTGTGTTTTTTTTAATCCAAAAATGTAGCCATGAAACTCAAAATAATTGAAAAAATTAAATATGTGGGCAAACTAGCCAATGACATGAAGTAGGATACTAAAAGTCTGTTTTTCAGTTACGTAAAGAGTAAAAGGGAGGTGAGAGCTGAAAATAGACCACTGGAAGTGACGCTGGTGAAGTAGTAATAGGGGGAAAAGAAATGGTGTATGAGCCAAATGAGAACTTTGCATTAGACTTTACTGTGGAAGACATTACCACTGTGGCTAAGGGCTGTGCGTGCCAGGGAGAATGAGTGAGAGCATTTGCTATTACAAATGAAAAAGTGCCGGGGAAACGAAAAGGAATACATTGTACAACACGAAGCTCTTAAAGATGTTGCTGAAGAGATAGCAGATGCACTGGTTATGATCTTTTAAGAATCACTCGATTCTGGTATGGGTTCGGAGGACAGTATAATTTCAAATGTCACTGCACACTTTAAGAAGGGAGGAAGGCAAATAAAGAAAAAAACATTTTAAGACTGATAGACTAACCTCAGTAGCTTTGAACGTTTTGGTGTCCAGCAATAACAATGATGTTTCTGGTAATTGGAGATTAATGATAAAGCTGTCAAAAACAGCATGATTTCAGTCAACGGACATCGTGCCTGACAAATCTGAAACAGTTCCTTAAGGACGTAACAAGTAGTATGGAGAAAAGGAAAGGCAGTGGATGTCCTTTACTTGGATTTTCGAAAGGCAGTTGATATGGTGCTACTCATGAGGCTTCATAACAAGATAAAATCACATGGCATTACGGGAAAGATACTGACATGGTTGGAGGGATAGTAGAATAGCAGGAGTCAGCAAGTGGAATAAAGGAGGCATTTTCTGGTTGGCTGCCAGTAACTGGCAATCTTCCTCAGGGGCCTGTATTTAGAATGCTACCTTTCATATTGCTTGAGATTGAGATAATGGAATTGATAGCTTTCTTGCAACGTTCAGATGTTCTGAAGATAGTTGGATGGGTCGGTAGTGCCGAGGAAGCAATACGATTGAGGAAGGAAATTTCAGCATCAAGGTATATGGTGAGAGGGCAGGTGTATGGGGTTTAATCAATCCGGGATCAGCCATTACGAACTGATAGTACGTTGGTTTGAATGTCTTAATTCTACTCCTTTGTCTAATGTCTTCATGGTCTAAGGACTTATACAAATTGGCAAAATGGTCGAAAAAAATAGCAGATGGAATAGTTTTCAGACATGAATGAAAATGCATTTTGACAGAAGGAACAAATGTGCAGAATGTTATCTAAGACAATTCAAACATGAGAGGAGCAGAGGGCCTGAAGAGACGACTTACTAGACTCCGTGTAGGTTTATTTACAGATTGAGCTTGTAGTAAAGAAGGCAAGTGCAATGTTGTTATTCATTTCAAAGTGGAATATAATTTAAAAACAACAAGATGTTGCTGAGGTTTTATAAGATACTCTTCTGCTCTTGGAGATATTGCCAATAAGGTTGGCCTTTTAAGTTCTTCCAGTATTTTAATCCTTCAAAGATATGTTTTCCCTTCCTCTGCAATTGATGCTGCACTGCCCTTCTCTGACGTTAGCACATCCGTTCATCGTGGGACCAAAATGGCTCACTGTACTGCATGAACGGCTTCCCCCGCGCTTGATAAAGCTTCATTCAAAATTACGCCTTGCTTTTATATTCTATTCCTTCTGAAATGAAGGTTCCACTGCTAATGTAATGGCCATTCTGTAGAAGCTGGGTTTGGGATATGGTTAGAGATAACGGGTGTTTTGGAATGTGATCTCGGCCTTTTGTTCAGTGGGGACGGTGTTTTAGTGCAGCAAGGGTTAGACTTAGCATCAGTAACAGAGCAGCAAAGAACAAAACATCCAGACAAAATGCGGTTTGCGGTGGGAGAGCCCTCTCAATATCACCGGTTAGGCGGGACCTGAGTGTGTATTAACCTAAACTTACGCAGGCAAGTAAACCAGCAGGGTTTCATGTAAATATTTAATGTCTGTATTTACTCTTCCCATTTCTGTCCTCGGTAGTGTTAATTGAAGTGTGCTGGAGTGCAAATATTTCATTTCCGAAAATTTATCCTTTTCAGTTCTTACTGTTCTTTGTAAATTTTCCAGAATGATTTCGGCCGAAATGTGTTGCTAAAACAAAGACGTTAACACGGATATCACAGAAGTGTTCTTTGCATTTGTTGTTAGTTTCCTATTGAACTTTGGCAGATTTAAATTATGAAGTAAATTAACAGCCTGAAGTAAATTATGCGGAAAGCTTTTTACATTTGTCGGAATGTGATCCATTTTGTTTGTTGTAGACACCTAAATACCTACTGTATATGTTTCATGTTCATCCATCTGTTGTATCCTCTCATGGTACTCATTTTTGAATTCCACTAACTCTACTACATCTTCCCCTCTGCTTAATGTTCTGTGGTTATCTAGTCCAATCTATATGTCAGGTATTTTTCGAAAAAATTTCTACTATTTGCATTCATTGCTTTAGCTTTAAAGGTGAACTAGCATTTAATTTCAAATCATCAGGAAGGTGTTTTAAGGTGTAATTGGTTTGGTTGCTTCTGATCTTAATCCCTATATTCCTCTGTTTCAGTTGAATTAGAGAGTGGGGTTGAAGACTTTCACAACCCCAGTAGACTGAGAATGTCACCCGGAATTGCATGGGTAACCTGCACTGCCGTCTTAGGGGGCGGAACAACGTGCAGGGGCAATCTCATACAGTGACTCTACATGAACACACAGTTCTGCAGTATGGATTGCTGTACGAAGTGATTTAACCTGAGGGCAGTGCCCAGAACTGCTGCCACTGGACCTGACCTGTGATTTGACAGTTGTATTCCAGACTCACCCTGCTCGGATTAGAGACAATGACGGTCAGTAGCTCGACAGCAGAATAGGTGCATTTCTGTGTAACGTCCAAAATGTGCTGACGATCAAACTAGGATTCTAACGATGCAGATGTCTTCATCTATTTGCATAAGTGGCTGAGGTTCATTCGGAAGCATTGTGGAGAACGGTGAGGTGTCTCACATACTGTCCTCCTCGTAGGCAATGTAGGTCAGCTGCTGTCTGGATCCACTCATGTTTGTGACATTGCAGCGGTGTCCTAGTTAATCATTGAACAGCTGTTTGCACAAAGTAGCTCCATACGATCATAAGAACATTAAAAAAAAGAAATTGGAGCAGGAGTAGGCCATCCAGCCCATCCAACCTGCCTCGCTATTCAATAAGTTTATGGACGATCTGTCTGTAAACTCAGGTCCATCGACCTCCCTCTTCCCCATAACCCTTAATTGTCTTACAATGTAAAAAAAAACTATCTAACTGTTTCTTAAATATAGTTAGTGAAGATGCCTCAACTGTTTCCTTGGGCAGAGAATTCCGTGCTATATCTTCTCCCCTCAATCTTGAGGCAATGTCCCCAAGTTCGAGTCTCACCTACCAATGGATACAACATTCCTACTTCTATCTTATCCATCCCTTTCAAACTGTTGCATGTTTCTATAAGATCCCCTCTCATTCTTGAACTCCAGAGAATATAATCCCAGGCTACTCAATCTCTCCTCATAGGTTAACCCCTTCATCCCAATGCAATATTTGCGGGCGGAGTAGTTAAAATCACGAGTTTCTTTTTTTTCCGTCGCCTGCACTGGCTGTTCTGCACAGCAAAACCTGTGTCATCTCGCCGTATATAGAGGCTCTGGACAAACACACAACCAGTACAGCAAGACAACACTGAGGTAAGCCTTAGTACTTAGTGCCTCAGCATTAGAACAGTAGTCAGTGGATGTTAGAAACAAGGGGTGATTCTGCACTTATCACCCCCAATTTCCACCTCTCTCTCTCTTTCTTTCTTTCTATCTCTCTCTCATTTTCTCTCCTCTCTCAATTCCATCTCTCTCACTCTTTCTCCTTCTCTCTCTCGCTCTCTCTTTCTGTCAGTCTCTCCCCCTCCCCTTGCCTCGCTGCCTATTCAACTATGTTTTCTCTCTCTAATTCACACACTCTTACATCTCCATCTCTGTTCCTGGTAATCTCTCTCGCAACTCCTGCAGTCTCTGTTGAACACTTTCATCTCTCTCCCCCATCCGTCCTTCTGCCCCATCCCCATTTCGCCATGTTCCGTCCCCGTATCTCCGTCTCCGTCTGGAATATATACAACCACCTCAATCTCTACCCTGCCATATCATCTTCAACCCACCCGAAGAGACTCAGTATCAGACAAAACACCGTGCCAGAGATGTTGAAGTTAAGCCTGGGTATGGGTTATTGATCACACAAGAAACACTGGGTCTAAATGCACCTCCAGCATGTTGGCAGTCTGTAAGAGCGGGAAATCATGGTCAATGGTGTTCAGGACACAGCGACGTCACCCATGAACTGAGGAGTGTCACAGATCCAAGGACCAAAGTTTTTGACGACGTTCACCATGTGTAGGACTGAGCGCAGAACAGGGCTTGGGACGATGAAAGGGAATATGCAGTGGCCGGGTAAGTGTGTGGGAAAGTGGCAATGGAATATCGTGTGGATGGCTGTAAGGGTATCTACCGTGGTGCTGAAGACAATGTCTTTATTAAATAGAAAGTGATCTGTTGGTGCTGGTGCCCAGTTTGTGGAGCAGGGCCACCACACCAGAAACTGAAAACCAGCCTGGGAGAACAGTCGCTAATTCACTGCACTGAAGGCGCTGGGCTTTCTCCCCAAAGATCTTGCTCAGTGAAGAGGGACAAGTTCCTTCGAATGGTGTGCGACGTTTTTGCAGATGTACCGAGTGTATTGTGGACAGTGTTAGTCTCGGAGAGGGCAGTGAAGGTCACCTAGGGAGGGGTACTGGTCTGTCCTCTGGAGTAGATATTAACAATTAGAATCAGAATCACAAAAAATGCTTGAGGAACTCAGCAGGCCACGCAGCATCTATAAAAAAAAAGTACAGTCGTAGTTTTGGGACAAAACACTACTCTAAGACTGGAGAAAAAGAAAAAGCCGAGGCATCGGCATGTGTCCTGAGGTTAGAGCGTAACGCCAGGTGATAGGTGAAACCTGAAGGGGAGGGATGAAGTAAATAGCTGGGAAGTTGGTTGGTGAAAGAGAGAGAACGACATCGAAGAAACATATAACGAGGAACAGCACCGGAGGGAGGCGATGGGCGGTCAAGTAGATAAGGTGAGAGAGGGAAAATGGGATGAGAAATAGATAGGGGTGTTGCTGCAGGGCATTACTGGAAGCATGTAAAGTCAATGTTTGTGCCATCAGTTGGATGCAACCCAAAAGGACCATAAGGTGTAATTTCTCCACCTAAGTGTGGCCTCAACACTACAGTGGAGGAGGCTATGGATGGATACACCACAGTGGGAATGGGAAGTGGAATTAAAATGTATGACCATAGTATGAAAAGCCTCATCCTGAGAGCATATGCGGCGCTGCTGGAGGAATTGAGAGAATGGGGAATAAGGAATCACATCTGTCTGACATACTGTGACTACAGTTCCACTGCAGAGGCGCTATGTGTGACGCTTTACCTAAGTGTTGACTTGCTGTACTGGGTCTGCGCTTATCCACAGCCTCTATATACTGAGAAATGGCAGATGCTACGTCTATGCAGAACTCCCAGTGCAGGGGGACAAAGACAACTCATGATTCTAAATACATCTGCCGCAAGTGTCGCATCATTGAATGGAGCTACCTGTGCAAACCAAAGCTCTTTATTTAACTAGGACACAACATCAATATCACAAACACGAGTGGATCCAGACAGCAGCTGAAACTGCCATCTACTTTGCCTACTGTAAGGACAGGATATGAGACACCTCGCCGTTCTCTGCAAAGCTTCCAAATTAACCAGAATCACTTCAGCAAATAAGAAAAGGCATCAGCATCGTTAGAGTCCCAGGTTAGTCGTCATTGCTTTTCCGCGGTTACACGGAGCTGCACCCGCTCTGTTGTTCCGGTAAAGACGCGCAGTGAGTGTTATTGGAGTTGAGTCCAGGGTAGAACTGTCCATCCGCAGGTCGGATCCAGTGGTAAGAGGTGAGGAAACGACCTCAGGTTACAACCCTCCGTAGAGCAATGACTACTACAAAACTGTGTGCTCATGTCGACTCACGGTAAAGAATGACCCCGGCAAGATCGACCCCACAAGAGACGATGGTGCAGGTTCCCCATGCATTTGAAATTAAACCTAGGCATTTTTCCGTGCGGCACTCAACGCTTGCTCGGGTTTGGACTTTATTTGAACACAGTCTGTAATTGACTGAATCAGAGAAACATAGGGTTTCAGATCAGAAACAGCCAAACAATTTATACCCTAACAAACTTTCCTGACCAATTTGAAATTAAATGCTACTTCACCAGTAAGGCTAAAGTAATTAAAACAATAGTTGTACTCTTTTCGAAAATTAGGAACATATAATCTAGACGAATAAGTACAGAGCATTAAGCAGAGAGAAAGATGTTACAGAGTTCATCGAGTTTGAAACCGATTAGCATGATAGATGACTATCATGATCTATCATGACAACAGATAGATGACTATGAACTATATAGGTATTTAGGTGTCAAAGCAAAGACAGTTCAGACTTCTACAAAGGCAAACTTTCCAAATAATTTAATTCAGACTTAAGAAAATCTGCCAAATAAAGCTCTTTCGTAAACATAAAAAACGTTCAATGAAGACTTCCGATATAACCAATGTATCACAATGCCACTAATTTCAATATAATTATGGAGAAGGATAGGTCTGGACCCAGGGTTGAGATTTTTGATTGGAGAAATGCTCTCTTTGAGAATTTAGATGGAGTTGTTTGGGACAATTTGTTTTATAGGAAGGATGTAATAGAGAAATGGAGGTCATTTAAAGGTAAAATTTTGAGGGTACAGATTCTTTATGTTCCTGTTAGGTTGAAGGGAAAGGCTAAAACTTTGAGAGAGCCATGGTTTTCAAGGGATATTGGAAACCTTGTTCAGAAAATGAGAAAGATCTACAATAAATATAGGCAGCATGGAGTAAATGAGGTGCTCGAGGAATATAAAGAAAGTAAAAAGAATATTAAGAAAGAAATTAGAAAAGCGAAAAGAAGATATGAGGTTGTTTTGACAAGTAAGATGAAAATAAATCCAAAGGGTTTCTACAGTTATATTAATAGCAAAAGGATAGTGAGGGATAAAAATGGTCCCTAAGAGAATCAGAGTGGACAGCTATGTGTGTAGCCAAAAGAGATGAGAGAGACTTTGAACAATTTCTTTTCTTCAGTACTCATTAAGGAGAAGGATATTGAATTGTGTACGGTAAGGGAAACAAATAGGGTAGTTATGGAAACTACGATGATTAAAGAAGAGGAAGTACCAGCGCTTCTAAAGAATATAAAAGTGGATAGATCTCCGGATCCTGACAGGATATTCCCTAGGATCTTCAGGGAAGCTAGCATAGAAACAGCATGGGCTCGGACAGAAATATTTCAAATGTCATTAGAAATGGGGATGGTGCTGGAGGATTGGCGAATTGCTCATGTGGTCCTATTGTTTAAAAAGGGTTCTAAAACTAAACCTAGCAATAATCGGCCTGTAAGTTTGATGACAGTGGTCGGTAAATTAATGGAAAGTATTCTTGGAAATGGAATATATAATTATCTGGATATTCCAGATATCTGGAGATTCCAGAGAGCAGTGGTGGATAACTGTTTGTCAGGTTGGAGGCCAGTGACAAGTGTTGTGCCTCAGTACTAGTTCCATTGTTGTTTTTCATATACATTAATGATCTGGATGATGGGGTGGTAAATTGGATTAGTAAGTATGCATGAGACACTAAGATATGTGGCATTGTGGATAGTGAAGTAGGTTTTCAAAGCTTGCAGAGAGATTTAGGCCAGTTAGAAGAGTGGGCTGACAGATGGCAGATGGAGTTTAATGTTGATCAGTGTGAGATGTTAAATTTTGGTAGGACTATTCAAAATAGGACGTACACGGTAAATGGTAAGGCATTGATGAATGCAGTAGAACAGACTGATTTAGGAATAATGGTGCATAGTTCCCTGAATGTGGAATCTCATGTGGATAGGGTGGTGAAGAAAGCATTTAGTATGCTGGACTTTATAAATCAGAGCATTGAGTAGTATAGGATTTGGGATGTAATGTTAAAATTGTCCAAGGCATTGGTGAGGATAAATTTGGAGTATTGTGTACAGTTCTGGTCACTGAACTAAAGGAAAAATGTCAACAAAATAGAGAGAGTACAGAGGAGATATAGTAGAATGTTACCTGGGTTTCACCACCTAAGTTACAGAGAAGAATAAGTTAGTTCTTTATTCTTTGGAGCATAGAAGGTTGAGGGGGACTTGATAGAGGTATTTATATTGTGGGGTATAGATAGATAGAGTTGACGTGGATAGGCTTTTTTCATTGAGAGAAGGGGAGATTCAAGCAAGAGGACATGATTTGAGAGTTAGGGTGCAAACGTTTCGGGGTAACACGAGGGGGGACTTATTTACTCAGAGAGTGGTAGCTGTGTGGAACGAGCTTCTAGTAGAAGTGGTAGAGGCAGGTTCGATTATGTCATTTGAAAAAATGGATAGGTACATGGACAGGAAAGGAATGGAGGGTTATGCGCTGAGTGCAAGTCGGTGGGACTAGGTGAGAGTAGGCTTTCGACATGGACTAGGAGGGCCGAGATGGCCTGTTTCCATGCTCTAATTGTTAGATGATTCTCTGGTTATATCCGAATTAACGTCTTCATGTGACAAGATATTTTGGCTCGATATCAATCTGGAAAATTTACAAAGAAAAATAAGACGTCACAGGACAAACTTTCTAAAAAAAAAACATACACTCCAGCACAGTTAGATTAACATTACCAAGGACCGAAGGGGGAAGAATAATAACAGACATTAAACAATAACATGAAACCCCGCTTGTTTCCCTGGCTGATTAAGTCTAGGTTAATATACTTTGGTCTGCCTAACCCATGATATTGAAAGCGCTCTGCCACCGCAAACCCCGTTTTGTGTGGATGCTATGCACTTTGCTGCCCTTTACAAAGACAGTGCCAAGGAATAATAGCACGCGGCATAAGATAAAAGGATTTATATTTATGACTCTTAACTAAAGGTTTAGAAAAGAAAATAAGGATAGCAAAACACAAAAGTGGCCCATTATAATTAAACTTAACTCTTGCAAGAGGCATATTAACCTATCCTATGTCAACTACGAACCCTTGCTCCATCTAATCACGGTTACTCCTGACAAAAGATCCAGTTCACATTAGAAAACTCCCATTACCGCTAACCATAATTCAAACCCAGCTGCTACAGGAGGTTGCTACAGGAAGCTGCTACATTCCTTTAGCAGTGGAACCTTTCCCAGGGTGTTACATACTAAGAGGTTAGGTAACCCTTCTAATAATATAATTTCATCAAAGAAAGCGGAATTCATAGCCCGTGTGAGCATATGCATTGACAAGAAGCACACACCGTTATACCTAAAGGAAAGAACAGCCCAGAGAGCTTATGAAATAATCACTAGAGGAGAAGAAGTTAAGAAATGCGGGAACATGAACGTCTCTGGAACAATACCCTGTCATCTGAACAACTAGATGTCTACAAGGAAGTTTCGAAAGCCTGGCGCAGATCGAGAGACCTCATCTCAGAAACAGAGGGGCCACAGAGATATCAAAAATAGTATAAACGACTGAGAAATATGTCAGAAACTCGAGAGTGTCAAGGACAATGTGTGTGAAGTTGCTATTCGAAGGGAGAATGTTCTTTGGATATCGAAGTCCGAATTTTGAAAAGTCTCCTGGACAAGATATTATGCCCTCCAGGGTCCTAATATGTGGAGCACGTGATTGTGGAAGCAACAATAGTCATCTTTCATGTGTCATTTGATTCCGGCATGCTTCCAAAGAAATGGAAAATTGCAAATGTCACTCAAAGCTTCATGAAGCGAGAGAGCCAGAAGAAAGGACAGGACAATTAGGCTGATCTCAGTGTCTAAGAAGATGTTTAACTCGATTATTAGAGTCCACATGATTTCTGACAAATGTCAGCACGTTTTTTTCTCAGGGATCGGTTTTGCTTGACAAAACTACTGGAATTCCTTGAGAGATTATCAAACAGAATAGACAATGTAGAATCGGTAGCTGGTGTGCACTTGCATTTTTAGAAGACCGCTGATAGGGCATCAGACATGAGGCTGCTTAAAAAGTAAAGATCCACGGTATTGCATGACAGATGCTTGCATAGAGAAAGCAATAACTGTTTAGAAGGAAGGAAAGAGTGAGAATAAAGAGCCTTTTCTGGTAGGTTGTTGGTGACTATGGTGTTCCACAGCAGTCTGTGTTGGCTCCACTTACATTATACGCAAGAACTATCTGTGAAAGTAGAATAGATGGCTTTGTGACAAAGTCTTCAAATGATGCGAAGATACGTAGAAGAGTAGATAGTTTTTGGAAAGTAGACAGACTCCATAATGAATTGAATGGATATGGAGAATGGCAAAGAGGTAGCAAATTGAATGCAGTGTCTTCCGCTATATGGCCATGCATTTTGTTAGATTAAATAAAGGCATAGAATATTTTCTTAATGGAGTGAAAACAAAATTTAAAAAATCTGAAGTGCAAGGTGACTTTTGCAATCTCCGCAGAATCCCCTAAACGTTTATTGGCAGGTTGAGTCAGTGCTGTGAAATGTCAATTCATTTCAAGAGGAATAGAATATAAAAGCAAGGAGTAAGGCTGAATGAAACTTTTTAAAGCGCGGGGCAGGCCAATTTTGGAGTACTGTGAGCCATTTGGTCCCACTAAGAGGGGATGTGTTAACATTGGAGAAGATTTGTGCAATATCAATTGATGAATAAGGGAACATATTTTAATCATTTTTGATAGATTGAAATGCAGGAAGAACTCAGAAGATCAAGCAGCAACTGTGGAAAAGAGTGCAATTGATGTTTAGGGCCGCGGAGGGAAGGCAGCTCTGATCGCCTGGAATGGAGGCCACATTCTTGCAGCAGATGCTGATGAGATGAAGGAAAGGGGAAAAGGGAATAGCATTTTTACAGGAAACTGGGAGGGAAGAGGTATGGACCAGATAACTGTTGGAGCCGGTATGTTTCTAATGAAGAGGGTCGGCAATTTGTTTCCTTTGATTGAGACGAAGTGATCGAGCGAGGTAAGGTAGTTGTTAAAATGGACCAAGTGTACTTAAGGTCAGTGTGGACGTTGGTGGCCAATGTGATGAAATTCACGACCTCAGAGCAGGTGCCTGAAAGAGCATCAATGCAGTCATCAATGTCATAAGGGGACAGGTGGCTGGACACAAGTGCAGGACGCAGTACTAGGGGCAGGATGGGAACAACTAAACAATAGACAAGATGTCGGGACCATGGTGTGCGTGAGGGACATGGCGTTCAAGGTGATTCTGGGGTTCCAAGAGAGACTTTGAGTTCAGGCAGGGCAGGATCCCGGAGTTCAGGCAAGGCAGGATCCCGGAGTTCAGAGGAGGTTCTTGGAGGTCTGGCAGGATCTTGGAGTTCACTGGGGGAGCCGCATAACTTCTAGGCAGGGCCCGGACCTCCGAGGAAGGAGCACGGGGGCCTGTGCAGGTCGCAGGGCACATGGGTAGGTTGCGGAGCACGACTCGACGGCAGCAAGGGGTAGGAAGGGGCAGAGTCCCCCGTCGAGCAACAGCAGTCCGGCCAGGCTTGCCCAATGGAGGCAAGGGATAGAAAGGAAACTTCGTCCAGGGTGATTGCCAGACTCACTCCAAGCCAGGGCAAACCGGAGGAGCAGGATAAGCAGGACAACCAGGGGTAAGCAGGATAAGCAGGACAATCCCCCAACTCCACTCAGTCCCACAGGCCCCTCGATACACCGCCAGCCGGTGGGCATCAGGTGCGCCACCTTGAGCCCCAACAAGCCAAGATGATCCACAGGTGTGACTAATTAGGCTCAAGGGTGAAAGGAGAATGGCTACAAAACCCGGAGTCCGCGGCCCGGACCAAGAACCGGAACACCAGCTCGGGACCGGAGCATAACACATCAATGTTCTGGAGGAACAAGATAGGGAACATTTCTTGTGACGGCTTGGAATAGGCACGTAGCCAATGGCCAACACATGAGCTTGGATAATGCGAACAGAGCCAAAGGAAACATTGTTGAGGGTGAGGACCAGACAGAGGAAAGTCGTAGTGGATCGGGGGTAGAAGTGTATTGGGAATGATCATTTATGGTGCAAATGAGGCAATCGTGGCTAGGGAGTTGAACGTTAGAGAGAAGACCGCGAGCATGAGAAGTTTAACCGATACAGATTGGAAGGGACTGACCAAGGAAGACAGAATCGAGTCGAGCTATGAGCATAAGAGTGCAGTGGGTCAGGAGCAAGCAGAGATAATTTGCCTGCACAGCACAGTCGGGATTGTGCATCTTGGGTATTGGGTCAAGGTAAGCTGTTGTGGGCAAAGGATCCGTGAGTGGATTGGAGATCTCCAGAACTGATGAGGTCAGTAATGGTGTCAGAGACAGTTTCATGTAGTTCTGGAGCGGGGTCCTCCTCATGTGGTACGGATAAGTAGATACTGGATTTCAGAAGTTCACTCGGAAACAGTCCAACAGCACATCCTTTGTCTGGGGGTTTGATTGTAAATTTGGGATACGCACAGAGAGAGCAGAGTTCAGAGTCGGTAAGGTTTGAGGAGGAATGAGCTGTGCCAGTGTGGCTGATTGATGTCTCGCCGGGAATTCCGGATTAAACATCCAGAGCAGGGCAGCAAACCAGAGCGATATGTCAAAGGAGGAGGTTTGAGGAAGGGAGAAAGGGACATCAGTGCGTTGAGTGGGAAGGGAAACGCATTGTATTTTTATTTTACTGCTAACACTGCTTTAGACAATTTGGACCTTGTGTGATAAAAATGACTCTACCTTCTTAGGCTCAAATTGTACAATCAAATAAGTACATAAAACAAAGTTGTTTGCATCATGTTACTAGATGATTTTACATCAGAAATTAAAAATAGTGTGCAGTCGACGTTCTGGGCGAGGAACTTGGTTCTCGGCCTGTAGGAAGGGTCTTTGCAGGTTTGAGAATTTTTTTTTAATCCATACAAATCTTAATTGGCCATTAAGAAAGCCATACAAATCCAAAAGAATAAACATGAGGGCAAACTGGCCAATAATATAAAGTGGAATGCTAAAAGTTTGTTTTACAGTTAAATAAAGAGTAAAAGGGCGGTGAGAGTTGAAACTGGACTACTGGAAATAATGCTGGTGAAGTAGCAATGGGGGATAAAGAAAGGGCATATGAAGCTCAGGAGTACTTTACATCAGCTCTCCCTGTGAAAGACTTTAACAGTGTTCCTGAAGACCGTGAGTGCCAGGGAGCATGAGTGAGTGCCTTTTCTATTACAAAGGAAAAAGCACCAAAGAAACGCAAAGGTCTTAAATAGGTCAAGTGGACCATATGGCTGACATCCCACAGTTCTGAAAGAGTTTGCTGAAGAGATAGCAGATGCAGTGGTTATCATTTTCCAAGAATCACTGGATTCTGTTATGGTTCTGGAGGAATGTCAAATTGCAAATGTCTCTGCACTCTTTAAAAAGGGAGGAAGGCAAATAAAGAAGGAAATGATAGGCCCGTTCGGCTACCCTGCCTGACAAATCTGACAGGGTTCCTCGAGGACGTAACAATTAGCATGGAAAAAATGAAGGGAGGTGGATGTCCTTGGCACAAATGTAACCCTCAGGCTCGCCCAGCTCCTGTTCGTCTAGGGGAGTCGGCCTTCGGCCCCGCCAAACTGGGTAATCTCGTTGTGTGGATGTTGTGCAATGTACCCCCAGCTACAAACCCAAAACGCAAAATATAGTACTGAAATTAAAAAAAGTGCCCAAGTCAAAGTCACATTTGAGCACCCTCAGTAGTCATTCTTCCACCATCGGTCTCCTCCCAGCGTCGCCGAACTTCGGACTTCCACATCCCAGTCCACGCCGCCTGGTAGTCTACCTGCTCTCCCCACACGCGTCCTCCACAAAAAACCCCGAAGACAGTCCTTCCTGATACACAAAACAACAATCTCCGATGGGCTAACAGGCAGAACCCAAACATTGCTGCTAGAGAAAAACATTGATCTCAGCAGGGAACATTACTTAGAAGCCATTACTTTAGCCTTAGCAATGAAAGATTTCAAAGAAGCCATTACATAGAAAGATAGAAAGCCTATAGCACAATACAGGCCCTTCAGCCTACAACGCTTCACCAAACATTTCCTTACCTTCGAATCTACCTAGGGTTACCCATAGCCCTCTAATTTTCTAAACTCCATATACCTATCAAGAAGTCTTTTAAACGACACTATCGTTTTCGCCTCCACGACCGTCATCGACTGCCCATTCCGCGAACTCACCTTCACTGTGTAAATAAACATACACCTGGCATCTCCTCTGTACCTATCTCCAAACACGTTACAACTGTGCCCTCTCATGTTAGCCATTTCAGCCCTGGGAAAAAGCCTAGGTTATCCACACAATAAATGCCCTTCATCATCTTATACACCTCTAACAGATCACCCCTCATCCTCTGTCCCTCCAAGGAGAAAAGGCCAAGTTCACTCAAACAATTCTCATAAGGCATGCTGTCCAATCCAGGTGACATCCTTGTAAAGATCCTCTGCACCCTTCCTATGGTTTCCACATCCTTCCTGCAGTGAGTCTATCAGAACTGAGCACAGTACTCCAAGTGGGGCTTGAACAGGTTCCTATATAGCTGCAGCATTACCTCTCGGCTCCTAAACTTAATCCCACGATTGGTGAAGGCCACTACACAGACTGCCTTCTTAACCACAGAGTAAACCTGCGCAGCTGCTCTGAGTGCCCTATGGACTCGGACCCCAAGATCTCTCTGATCCTCCACACTGCCAAGAATCTTACGATTAATACTATATACTGCCATCCTATTTGACCTACCAAAATGAACCACCTCACACTTATCTGGGATGAACTCCATCTGTCATTTTGCAGCTCAGTTTTGCATCCTATCAATCTCCCACTGTAATCTTTGATGGCCCTCCAAACTATCCACAACACCACCAAACTTTGTGTTATCAGCATATTTACTAACCCAACCGTCCACTTCCTCATCCAGATCATCTATAAAGATCACGAAGTGTAGTGGTCCCACAACAGATCCCTGAGACACACCACTGGTCACCAGCCTCCTCGTAGAATGTGGCCCACCCGCAACCACTCATTGCCTTCTGTGGGCAAGCCAACTTTGGATGCACAACGCAATGTCCCCTTGGATCCCGTGCATCCTTATTCTCTCAATAAGCCTTGCATGGGGTATCTTGCTGAAATCCATATACACTACATCTACTGCCTTGCTTTCATCAATGTCACATGGTCAAAAATTTCAATCAGGTTCATAAGGCTCGACCTGCCTTTGACAAAGTCATGCTGACTCTCCCTAATCATATTATTTGTCTACAAATATTCATGAATCCTGTCTGCAAGGATGTTTTCTATCAACTTGCCAACCACTGAATGGAGACTCAGTGGTCTATAATTTCCTCATCTATCTCTACTCCCTTTCTTTAATAAAGGAACAACGTTCACAACCCTTCAGTCCTTTACTTGTATTTCCAGAAGGCATTTCACACGGTGCACGCATGAGGCCGCTTAACATGATAAAATCACATGGAAATACAGGAAAGATGCTGACACAGTTAGAGGGATGACTGACAGGCAGGGGCCAGCGACTGGAATAAAGGAGGTCATTTCCTGGTTGTCTGCCAGTGACTAGTAGTGTTCTCCAGAGGCCAGTATTAGAAACCTACTTTTTATACTTTTGTCAATCATTTAGGTATAGAAATTGATGGCTTTGCAGCAACGTTGTCAGAAGGTATGAAGATAGTTGGAGGGGGTATATAGCTCTGAAGGAGCAATGGGATTACAGAAAGAAACTGGGGCATCAAGGGAAATGATGAAAGTGCAGGTGTATGGGGCTGAATCAATCCGGTATCAGCCATTATGAAATTGTAGACGGACTTACTGGTTTGAATGGCTTAATGCTGCTCCTTCGTATAATGGTTTTATGGTCTAAGGATATAAAAATTGGAAGAATGGGAAAAAATTGGCAGGTTGAATACAATTCTCAGAAATGAGATGGTCGTAAAGAAGGCAGATGTTGGTATTCATTTCAAAGTGGAATATAATATAAAAACAGCGAGATTCGCAGAGTAGTTATAAGCAACAGTCCGCACTGTCAACTGTTTTATGCCCGGTATCTCAGGAAGCATGTGCTCACATCGTGGGGGGGGGGGGGGAAGTCCAGATTACGAGGAGGATTCCGGAAAAGAAGGGTTAAGATGCAAGAGCGTTGGCCCTGTACACTCTGGAATTTAGAAGAATGCGAGTAGATTGTATTGAAACCTACCAGATGTTGAAAAGACTTGTTTAGGTGAATGTGGAGACGATGTTTCATATACAGAGTCTCCAGAAATTGCAGACACAACCTCAGATTTGAGAGGGATCACTTTGGAACAAAGTTAAGTAGGATATTGTTTTTCCAGAGAGTGGTGAATCTGCGGAATGCTCGGCCACGGACAGGTGTGCAAGCCAAGTCCGTGGAAATATTGAAAGCAAAAAAAAAGATAATTTCCTGATTCGTCAGGGCATCAAAGGTGATCCGGGATTAAACATAATTGATTGACGAAGCAGCTCTGATGGTTTGAATGGACTGTCTTAATGTACCACACAGTGACTGCCATTTCGTTGCCAGCAAGCCAGGTGCAGCTCTCCGTAATCTCATAACTGGGAGGGTGATTGAATCACCGAGTTAGCAGATGCCTTGCCAGCTTTGCCTATGTGACTCATGCTGAGTTGGAAGCTTTGAGCAGAATGGCCAGGTGCTTCAGAAACTGTCTTCCCAATAGGCAAAGTAGGTGGTGGCTTCGGCTGCTCTCTGGATCCACTAGTACAGGTGCGACTGATGCAGTGTCTCCCGGTGAATTAATGAGTGTCTGTTTGCCCCAGGTAGCTCCATTGGGTGATGCAAAACCTGCGGCTGGAGACACTAAAATCATGAGTTGTTTTTCTTCTCATTTATATCAATATCCCGTGTCATCTCTCGGTATGTACAGGCGCCGGACAAGCACACACCTTGTACAGCAAGGGGACACTGAGGGAATGCGGACCACTCATGGTCTTTGCAGTGAAACAGTGAACTCTGGATATGAAAGCTTAGAGAAATTGTAATCATTAGGTATGAGAGACAAGAAATCATACTAAATCTATTGTTCTTTTCCCCTTTCTCTCTGGGTTTCACACTTCACTGTATCTGTCTAACGCACACTGCAATATCTCGCTCTCAGCTCTTCCTCCCTTCTCTTTCCCACTGCCCCTCCAGCCTCTATTTCATCAATGCTCCCTCACTTTTCCCTATTCTCTCTCTCTCTTCCCCTCCCTCCCCCTCTCTCTCTCTCACACATATCCCTCGGCATTAGTCTGTTAATATGGATATCTGTCGCGCTCTTTGCCCTCCCACATCGCCTTCATGTCACCCACAGGAACTCAGTATTTGACAAAACACTGTGCTGGAGATGTTGGTGAGGTTAAAAGCGAACACTCGGTTAATGATTACACAACAGACAGCGGGATTAATTTAATTTCTGGAAAGGTGACAGGCTGAGAAATCAAGGTGGTTGTGATTAGTTTCCAGCGATGACAGCCATTGAACTGTGGAGGGCATATGTCCAGTTCCCGTGGTATGGAGGGTGAGTGAAAAGTTTGTTTTGAACATGGTCCCCTTCCTGCACAGTCTCTCCCACCAGCTCTTTCCCCTCCACCTCCTTTACTCCCGATCAGCTTCTCCCCATTCCACACGCTTCCTCTTCCTCTCCAGAACCTCTTTTGAGATTGTTCGTTTAAGACAGACTGCGCAGGCTGGATTGATCCTCGTAGACTAACTGGGGTGTTCTGACCGATAGATGTGGAGGAGTATGGATGGGTTACACAGTGTGAACGGTCACCCTTGTAGCACAGTTCTCAATAGTACACAGGACAGATTGACGTGGCCGTGCAAGAGGTTCAGAGGGACTGTGAGCAAGGTCACCCAGACGTTGTGGTATGGTGGTGAGGGGTGCTGAAACCAGGAATACGCTGTTATGGGGTGTAGATAGTGGATGTATGCAGTGATTCTGACTGCCCATCTCCATTATGCAGGTGAGCATACAGAAACATTGGCACTGCCGCCTGCGGACGAAGTGTTTGTAAGTAGAATGGTGTTGGGTATTAGAATGGGCATGGTGGCCCGAATGGGAGCTTGATCAACAACCTGTGAATCGCCCTGTGCCTATGGCAAATATAGGGTAATGGCCGGCACAGCACAATTTTGTGTGCTTAACACTGCTCTACCTTCTCTGTGCCCATGACTATGTGGCTAGGGACATCTCAAATATCAACTATAAACTGCTGTGAATGTAATCATTGTTGGCAGAATTTTGGTCTGTGAGGGAATGGCGTACAGGAGCAAGATATAGCAGTTAGTTGAGTGGTCCCGCAACAACAACCTTGCACTCAACTTCAGCACGACCAAAGAGCTGATTGTGGAGTTCAGGAAGGGCTAAGAAGAGGGAGCAAAATCAAATGGCACAGAGAGGTCAAGAGTGGAAAGAACGAGCAATTCCTGGGTGTCATTATCTCTACACCCTAACATGGACACAAAATATCGTGCAGGTGTAAATAATGCAATTCAGCGACTTTATTACATTCCAAGTTTGAGGAGATTTGGGTTGTCAACTAAAATACCCGAAAATTTCTAAAAATGCATCGTGGAGAGAATTGTCACTGGCTGCATCACTATCTGGTATTTGGGCAGGGCAAGGTAGAAGATCGAAGTAAATTGCAGAATCTTGTACCATTCGTCGACTCTATCATGGGTACCAGCCTCCAAGTATCCAAGACATCTTTCAAGGAGCGATGCCTTAGGAAGGTTGCGTCTGTCTTTAAGATTCCCCGATCTCTAATAATGGATTTGTCATTATAGTTTTTAGGACTCGCACTGTAAACTGGATCAGGCGTATATTTCTGCAAGGTTTGGTGGCTTATAAAACAAATTTACACTGGAAGCCTCTGGAAATGTGGCTCGTTAGTTTCTCGCTAACAACCACTGGACACTGTGAGGAGAAACCCACCTTTGTCAGGCTTCGTACATCTAGCATGATACAACTGTGGACCCGCGAAATCCATGAGGTTGGGATGGCTCGTTTGCCCAACAACTCGCCGGTTTGTGTGAATGCTGTGTGATTTTCTACCCGCGGCAATCGCCCTTTGGCAAGACATAACATTTTTTACACTGAATACAAATTATAAAGAAGTATATTTACGAATATTAACGAGCACCTAGTTACCAAAGGAAGGACAGAAAAAAAAGACCTATTATACTTAAGCAGTCACCTGTGCACAGTGGAGATCAAATCATCGAGAAATATTTGTTTCCGCATGAAATCCACGTCGAACAAAAGGACTCTCCTGATGAAGGATTTTGGCCCGAAATGTTGTCACTGCCTCCTTCCATAGAAGCTCTCTGGCCTGCTGAATTCTGCCAGCATTTTGTGTTATTACTTATTTCCAGCATCTGCAGATTCACATGTGTTGTCCACTTCCAGAGTATTGGTTCTTCCTCCTGAAGACATTTGTTTGCATAAAGCACCTTGAGGAAGAGGCAGCATCTTCATCCGTCTTCCCTGCTGCATTCTCCCAGCTCCCACCCACAAAGAGCTGCCCTCACAGCATTCTGTAGAAGCCTTTGTCAATTCTACTATCCTGATTGGCTGACACTGCATTCCGAAGTTGTATATTAAGTCCCCTTATCTCAGATCAAACCCTACAAGCTTATAATAAAACCAACTTCTCTCACAAAATTGATAAAATGAAATGCCTACAGTATAGCAGACAGAATGTTAATCAGGGTGTTACACTTACATGACGTTATTTCTTAGAACAAGATTTTGATGAATGATAATTACCACTTAATTCTACCTGTGTAAATTGTCAGATTGAGTTAAACTGCAGCAGTATGGGGCGCTGTGCTGTACGGTGGGGGCGGAGGTGGGGGTTGATTGATAACTTCGTGGCCTGAGGTAGAAAGAGTCAATTTTAGAAAACCTAGCACATTTAATTTTCAACATAGCCCCATCCTATATTTACACACTTTGTCCGGCGGCATTGGAGCATACGGATCATGGTCATCTGCAGGGGTGATAGATAGGTTCGTGAACTAAGAAACATACAAACATAGAACAATATAGCAGAGTACAGGCCCTTCGAGCCAGAATGTTGTGCTGACCCTGAAACCCTGCCTCCCATATACCCCCCCCCCACACACACACATTAAATTCCTCTATATACCTGTCTAGTAGTCTCTGAAATTTCACCAGTGTATCTGCCTCCACCACTGACTCAGGCATGGCATTCCACGCACCAACCACTCTTTGTGTAAAAATCCTTCATCTAATATCCCCCTTGAACTTCCCACCCCTTTCCTGAAACCGATGCCCTCTTGAATTGAGCAGTGGTGTCCTGGGGAAGAGGCGCTGGTTGTCCTCTCTATCTATTCCTCTTAATGTCTTGTATACCTCCATCATGTCTCCTCTGATCCTGCTTCTCTCCAGAGAGTAAAGCCCTGGCTCCTTTAAATTCTGATCATAATGCATACTCTATAAACCAGGCAGCATCTTGGTAAATCACCTCTGTACCCTTTCCAGTGCTTCCGCATCCTCCCTACCGTGAGTCAACCAAAAGTGGACACAGTACTCCAAGTGTGGCCTAACCAGAGTTTTATAGAGTTGCATTATTTCCCCGCAACACTTAAACTCTATCCCTCGACTTATGAAAGCGAAAATGCATGTTTTCTTAATTACCCTATTTACCTGTAAGGCAGCTTTCAGGGATTTGTGGACATGCACCCCCAGATCTCTCTGCTCCTCCACACTACCAAGTATCCTGCCATTTAGTTTGTACTTGGAGTTTGTCCTTTCAAAGTGTACCACCTCACACTTCTCCGGTTTGAACTCCATCTGCCTCTTCTCAGCCCACTTCTGCATCCTATCAATGTCTCTCTGCAACATTCGACAACCCTCCACACTATCTGCAACACCGCCAACCTTTGTGTCGTCTGCAAACTTGCCAAACAACACTTCTACCCCCACATCCAGGTCGTTAATAAAAATCACGAAATGCAGAGGTCCCAGAAAAGATCCTTGTGAGATCTGTTGTGGGACCACTAGTCACAACCCACCAATCTGAATGTAGTCCCTCCACCACGACCCTCTGCTTTCTGCAGGTCAGCCAATTCTGAATCCTCCTTGTCAAACTTCCGTGGATCCCATGCCTTCTGACTTTCTGAATAAGGCTACCTTGTAATACCTTGTCAAATGCTTTACTAAAATCCATGTAGATCACATCCACTGCACTACCCTCATCTGTGTGCCTGATCACCTCCTCTAAGAACTCTATCAGGCTTGTTAGACACGATCTGCCCTTCAAAAAGCCATGCTGACTGTCCCTGATCAGACCATGATTCTCTAAATGCCCATAGATTCTAACTCTAAGAAACTTTTCCAACAGCTTTCCCACCACAGACGTAAGGCTCACTGGTCTATAATTATCAGGACTATCCCAACTACCTTTTTTTAACAAGCAGATAACGTTAGCCTCCCTCCAATCCTCCGGTACCATTCCCGTGGACAACGAGGACAAAACGATCCTAGCCAGAGGCTAGGCAATCTCTTCCCTCGCCTCCTGGAGCAGCCTGGGGAATATTCCTTCAGGCCTCGGGGACTTATCCGTACTAATGTATTTTAACAAATCCAACAGTTCTTCTCCCTTAATATTAACATGCTCCCGAACATTAACCTCACTAATATTGTCCTCACCATCATCAAGTTTCCTCTCCTTGGTGAATACCGAACAGAAGTATTCGTTGAGGACTTCGCTCACTTCCACAGCCTCCAGGAACATCTTCCCAACTTCATCTCTAATTGGTCATATCTTCACTCCTGTAAACCTTTTGTTCTTTGGATAATTGAAGAATGCCATGGGGTTTTCCTTTACCCTACTCACAAAGGTCTTCTCATACACCTTGCTTGCTCTCCTCAGCCCCTTCTTAAGCTCCTTTCTTGCTACCCTATATTCCTCAATAGACTCATCTGATCCTTGCTTCCTAAACCTCATGTATGCTGCCTTCTTCCATCTGACTATATTTTCCTCCTATCTTGTCACCCATGGTTCCTTCACTCTACAGTTCTTTAACTTCCTCTCTGGGACAAATTTATCCCTAACATCCTGCAAGAGCTCCCTAACTCTCGACCACATGTCCATAGTACATTTCCCTGCAAAAACATCATCCCAATTCACACCCGCAAGTTCTATCCTTATATCCACATAATTTGCCCTTCCCCAATTAAAACTGTTCCTGTCCTGTCTGATTCTATCCTTTTCCAGGATAACGTTAAAGGCCAGGGAGCGGTGGTCAATGTCCCCAGATGCTCATCCACTGGGAGATCTGTGACTTGACCAGTCCGTTTCCTAATACTAGATCTAGTATGGCATTCCCCCTAGTCGGCCTGTCAACATACTGTGACAGGAACCCATTCTGGACACACTTAACAAACTCTGCCCCTTCTAAACCCCAGTACATTCTTCGATTATGTGATGACAGGACCGATTAGAGATTAAGATGGGAAGATGTGCCTGGAGGCTGTGGAAGTGAACGAGGTCTCAATGAATACTTCTCTTTGGTATTCACCAATGAGGGGGATCTTGGTGACGGTGAGGACGTTATGAGTGAGGTTGATGTTCTGGAACATGTTGATATCAAGGGAGATGAGGTGCTGGAGTTGCTAAAATACATTAGGACGGATAAGTCTCCGGGTCCTGACGGAATATTCCCCAGGCAGCTCCACGAGGCGAGGGAAAAGAATGCTGAGCCTCTGGCTAGGATCTTTATGTCCTTGTTGTGCACAGGAATGGTACCGGAGGATTGGCGGGAGGTGAATGTTGTCCCTTTGTTCAAAAAAGTTAGTAGGAATAGTCAGGGTAATTATAGAGCAGTGAGTCTTATGTCTGTAAAAGATTCTTAGTGATACAAACTATGGGCATTTAGAGAATCATGCTCTGATCAGAGACAGCATCGCATTGCGAAGGGCAGTTTCTGTCTAACAAGCCAGACGGAGTTCTTTCAGGAGGTGACCAGGCACACAGATGAGGGTAGTGCAATGAATGTGATCTAAATTGTTTTAGTAAGGCATTTGACAAGGTACCTCATGGTAGGTTTGTTCTGAAAGTCAGAAGGCATGGGATCCAGGGAGGGTTGGCCAGGTGGATTCAGGACTGGCTTGCCTGAAGAAAGCAGAGAGTTGTGGTGGAGGGAGTAGATTCGCATTGAAGGGTTGTGACTAGTGGTGTCCCACAAGGATCGATTCTGGGATCTTTACTTTTCGTGATTTTAATTAAGGTCCTGGATGTGGGGGTAGAAGGATGGACGACACAAAAGTTTGCAGACAACTAAAAGCTTGGTGGTGTTGTGGATAGTATTGAGGATTGTTGATGATTGCAGAGACATATTGATAGGATGCAGAAGTGGGCTGAGAAGCGGCAGATGGAGTTCAACCTGGAGAAGTCTGAGGCTGTACACTTTGGAAGGACAATCTCCAAGGCAAAGTAAATGGCAGGTTACTGGGGAGTATGGAGGAGCAGAGGGATCTAGGGGTCCCTGATCCCTGAAAGTAGCCTCACAGAAAGCTTATGGAGTGTTAGCCTTCATAAGTCGAGGGATAGAGCTTAAGAGTCACGGAGTAATGATGCAGCTCTTAAAAAAAACTCTAGTTCGGGCACACTTGGAGTACTGTGTCCAGTTCCAGTCGCCTCACTATAGGAAAGATGTGGAAGCGTTGAAAAGGGTACAGAGGAGATTTACCAGGATGCTGCCTGGTTTAGAGAGGATGCATTATGATCAGAGATTAAGGGAGCTAGGGCTTTACTCTATGGATAGAAGGATTAGAGGAGACATGATAGAGGTATACAAGATATTAAGATGAATAGATACAAAGGACAACCACTGCCTCTTTCCCAGGGCACCCCTGGTCAACACAAGAGGACATGGATTTAAGAAAAGGGGTGGAAAGTTCAAGGGGGATATTAGAGGGAAGATTTTTACTCAGAGAGTGGATGGTGCATGGAATGCACTGCCTGAGTCAGTGGTGGAGGCAGTTACACTAGTGAAATTTAAGAGACCACTAGACAGGTATATGAAGGAATTTAAGGTGGAGGGTTACATGGAGGCAGGGTTTAAGGGTTGGCACAGCATTGTGAGCCGAATGTCCTGTAGTGTGCTATGTTGTTCTGTCTTCTATAAACCATTGGAATTAATCAGGTGCCAATCAATATTAGCGAGTTATACTCACCCATGATAACAACCCTGTTATTTTCGCATCTTTCCAAAATCTGCCTCCCAATCTGCTCCTCGGTATCTCTGCTGCTGCCAGGGGGGGTCTATAGCATAATCCCAAGAGAGTAAATGCTCTCTTGCTGTTCCTGATCTCTACCCATACTGACTCAATGGAAGATCTTGCTACATTTCCCACCCTTTCTGTAGCTGAAACATAAAGTCTGGTTTTCCTTCCTTCCCAGTGCTGCCTGTCCTGAAGGGCATTTACAACCACTTTTTTGTGTCCATTCTTTACCCACTCTTCTACACCACTGGAAACCCAAACCTCAGACTGGTGGGAATTCCCATGTACCGCCCAGCCATAACTGCATATTCAGTTTCACAAAACAAGTGAGATTGCCACTTCCTGTACACAACTTGGGAGATACTCCTCTCTCCAAATCTGAGGGAAACACCTCAACTAGGACCATGGAAAACCTTCTACTCTACAAATCAAGGGAGCCTGAACAGCTCAAAGTGAAGGATAAACCAACTCATCAAACACCAGTAAAGTCAGAAAGTGATCATCAGCACCAGCAAACTCTGGCAACTTTAGCTGAGTGGAGATGCCAGTCATTGGGAAATATGATGGGAAACTGGCATCTGGGAATTAGGAAGCATTGCTGACTGTGGAACAAACTATGAAAATGTGGGATGATGATGATGGAGAACTGAAGTAATATTGATTATGGAAGGGAAATAATGTTAATCACAATAACTAGTTTTCACTGGTCACTGGGCATTCTCTCCAATTGACAGAATGAAAGATTAACTGGTTTTCCACTCATTTGTATGAAATGCAAAGACTAGAAGTATAATCATACAATTATAGCTTTGACGTTTGACCATCATCCCAGATTCTCCGCCACAGTAACTCATCACAGCAACCCCAATCATTATCCAGTGACACATTGGGTGATCATAATCCATGATCCAGGGAGTCAATTCCTTTCCTTCTTCCTGCATTCTCAGTTCTGTGTAACCATAACACATGGACAAACCCTACCTGCTATCTCGGATTCTCACCTATTGAATGGATAGTCGACGGTGAGAGACAACTGAAGAAACACAGTTAAACAGCACTGTGTGGGGATGATGACTCAGACCAGGACAGCAGATCCACCGGCACACCTCCTGCATCACCCACAGAATCCAACACTGGACATCAAACGATTGACTGTCCTTCTCATCAAGATTCACACTTTCTACACACTGAGAGAATCCCATTCCTTTGGAATGAGACTATTCACATTCTTCATAAATCAACTTGCAACCCTACAACTACTAGGGGAAATCACCTTCGAACACACTAGAGGACACCCTGTACTGAAACTTCTTGGAAATCTCCGTGTGTGGACATGAAAGGAATGATCATTCCCATCACACCTGGGCATCTCCTCTTTCAAACAATGAATCCCCCTACATTCCACACATGCAGGACTTTTCCCCTCCTCCAAACTATGACCGTCTCTGCTCCATAATAGATGTAGCTCCTTCATCCAAAATAAGGATTACGTTCACTTTTAACAGGGCAGGACAATTTTCATCTCAGGCCACATATTCCAGCCCCCACAATAAAATGGAATACTACCCACAACATCCAAAAAAACAAGGGAATTCATTTCATCTACCTCAATCCAGATCAGGGGTTCCCACCCTGCAGTCCACAGCCCCTCAGTTAATGATAAAGTTCCATTGCATGAAAAAAGTTTGGGAAATCGTGAGCTACATCATTCCACTCATCATCATCATGTGTATCCCATGAATGTTCAATGGTTCAATATCTGAGAAGGTACACAGAACACTATCTGAAATCTCTACTCTTCTCAGACATTCACAACCACAAAGAATGAATGACAGAAAATGTTAGAACCTCAAAGCTTCTGTCCCCTCCCATAAATAAACCAAGAAAAGCATCAAGCCCCTCCCCACCCTCTATCACTCACCATGCAAGCAATACAAACTTTTCTACAAATGTGATTTGCCATTGCCTTCTTCTGGACTGTGTCTTTACAAGATGTGTGATCCCAGCCATTGTCAATAAACTTCAGATTCTGGATGAAATCAAGATTTGTGATCTGCACCAGCTGTTCATACGACCAGTCACCACCTGCACCCATGGTTTCATAAGACCCTAATCTGGGGACTGAGCTGTGCTATACGTTATGTAAGGGTGACCTGCAAGCCACCAAAGGAAAGGAGCACCCCAACACTTCCTTTGGGAGAGATGTATATCTGACCTCCCACCAAAGATCATTGCACTAAACACCTCAAACCAGTTAAATCCTTTTCCCTAAAACAGAAATATCAATGGCATCTGGGAATGAAGGAGTGAAGCTGATGGGGAAGTGCAAACTACGAAAAGGTGGGATGTTCAATTTGTGTTGATGGGGAGTTTAAGTAAGTGTTTGTTTGTGTAGCTAACAATGTTAGCTACAAATAACAAATTGAGAGCTGCAACTGTTCCTCAAAGAGGATGGATAACCACCATTCAATAAGAAACAGTGGTCACCGGTCATGGAGGGGAAATGGGGAGATACAACCACAGCTACATTAGTCAGGTTCTTCAAACCAGAATAAGTGAGGAATAAATGTCTCACCTGTTGGAGAAACTTGTCAGAGTTTTCAGGGATGTTCTGTCCAACGTGTAACACTAGGGCCGTGTTAATCATCTCCTCACACTCCTCCTCTTTGTTGGGAGCCCCTTGACTGGAAGATTAATGCAGCTTTGAGTCACATTTCCATCTGGCCCGACCCAGAGGCAGCAACACCCACAGGTCTGGGGATTGTGAAGGTAAAATCGGAAACCATGTCACCAGCGAATGCAGCACATCATGATCTGTACTGAAACGCAAAGTGGGCTCAGCAGGGAAAGAAGTTTGGATGGACTGGGATGGATGAGGAGGAGTAAAGACAAGTGACAGGGAGGGGTCTCAGCTGAGTCTAATTCTGAATACAACTAAAGGGATTGACTGATCTTCAGAGGAGACGTATGGACAGTCACAGAAAGGTACGGTGTGAGGTGTGTGGATGTGAAGGGTGGGACATACAGTGAGAAAATATAGAGTCCATCAGAGAGCAAAGGTGAGGGTGGAGCATAGAAGCAATTGGCTGAGGAATTGTAGGCAAAGTGAGTGCTGTGATATTTAAACAAGAAATACAATAGTTTCAGAGGGGTTCCTCCAACAATGTGTTGAGATTATATTTGTTCCTGCTTCCTGAAGGTGGATAACACATGATGCCATTGGGTATCAACTCTGACTGAGGACCTTCCACTAATCAACTTGCAGCCCCACAAAAGAGAGAGAGAGAGAGAGAGAGAGAGAGAGAGAGAGAGAGAGAGAGAGAGAGAGAGAGAGAGAGAGAGAGAGAGAGAGAGAGAGAGAGAGAGAGAGAGAGAGAGAGAGAGAGAGAGAGAGAGAGAGAGAGAGAGAGAGAGAGAGAGAGAGAGAGAGAGAGAGAGAGAGAGAGAGAGGAGAGAGAGAGAGAGAGAGAGAGAGGGAGGGGGAGGGGTGGGAGAGTGAGTGAGAGAGAGAGAGAGAGAGAGAGAGAGAGAGGAGAGAGAGAGAGAGAGAGAGAATGAGAATGAGAATATGAATGACACAATACCTGAGCAGGTTTCTTCTCTTGGGCAGAGGATGTTCCCTGAATGGGTCCTTTAGTTGATGACTCACTGTGTCCTTCAGCGTTGGAAGTCAGCAGATGTAGACAATCAAATAAAGAGCATAAGAGTGTGACAAATTGCAATCACTGAAATACATAATCAGGGTGAGACAGGATTTGGGGGGAATGGTATGATTTCTGACTGCGGTGTGAAATCTCTAAGACACTTAGTCCTGCATGACCAAATTGCTCTCCTAAACAACTGTCACTGCCTTCAGAATGAGATAGAATGAAATTCCAGGAAGTATCACTCTCAGTAATTTGAGCTATTGTTGCAGTGCTCAAATCCAGACCAACACCTTGAGTGATCTCAGATGATGCTAAAATGTGGCAGAGATGGGAAAGATGAAAAACTGATGTCATTCACATCTATATTTAGACCATAAGACACTGGAATAGAATTAGGCCATTCATCCCTCTGAATCTGCTCTTTGATCCTTGATCCCATTTAACTCTATACATCTGTATTCTCGCCATAACCTATGATGTCCTGACGAGTCAGGAAACTATTAATTTTCACTTTAAGTATACCCAAGGCGTCCATAGCAGTTCTCCACTGATTCACTACTATCTGGTTAACAAAGAATTCTCCTTACCTCTGTTCTAAAGACTCGTCCTTCAATTTTGAGGCTGTGCCCTCTAGTTCTGGACACCACCACCACCACCACCACAGGAAACATGCACTCCACATCCACCTTTTCCAGTCCTTTCAACATTCTGTAGGTTTCAATTAGATCCCCCTGCATTCTTCTAAATTCCAGGTGGTATCAAAGGCCCAAAGATGCCAATTGCCCCTCATACTTTACCCCTTTCATTACCTGAATCATCCTCATGAACCTCCTCTGTACTCTGTCCAATGATAACACATCCTTTTCAGATACACAGCTTAAGACTTTTGGCAACACTCTGCATCGTACTGGATATCTAGCAGGTGAATTAATCCATGAGACATTCATTGTCAGAGAATGAGAGAGACTGAATGAACCCCAGAGACACAGGGTTTGGTACCTGTGTACCACTGGAAGAGACAATGGTTCCTCGGTGTGTTCACCAGCTGATGATTTTCTTGTTTCTTCACTTGTGGATATCTGGGGATGTAGAATAAAACAGAGAGAGTACAGAAAAGTCATCGGGCTGGGAGAGATGTTTGGGGACCAGAGGACTGGCTGCATAGTGAAAGCAGTATTATCCCTCTTACCTTCGCCATTTTACCTACACAAACAATTGATAGTACTTTACTTCCGAGTGGGGATACATTTCATGGAAGAAATGTGGGATGAACATTTCTTTTCAGTAATCCTCACTACTCACCCCTGAGTTTGAAGTCCCAGACCTGGGTCTTTCCTTCACTGCTGCAATCTACACCCTGCATCATGGCTTGGGTCCCATGTCCCTTTCCTTATTCCTCTCCTCTGGAGATAATCATTATTCTTCCCATTGATATCTGCTGCATGGGATATCACAAAATGAACTGCAGGTTTTTTTTACAGATTTCACATGTCAGGACTTGCCTGCCAAACAGGTCACTGAATGAGTTGGAGATGGATGCTTGTGGACTTAATGCACCATCATTTAAAAGGTACCATGACCTGATTGGACATGTATGTTGAGCTGGAAATCACTTAGATTGTTAGGGTCAAGGGTCTTATCAAGGGTCAATAAAAAAAATGAGGTGTAAGCGTAGCAGCCGTTTTTGGAGTAAGTCGGTGTTAGAGTGATCAGGCTTTGGCAAGAGCAGGCAGAAGCCAAGGTGCTGAGTTGTTTGCAATCATTTAGTTGATTGTTAGAGCCAAAGACATATCTATTATAGGCAGGAAGATAGCTAAGGTAGTGGAATTCTCCTCCTGTATTATATGGGATCTCAGGTTACCTAAGTGCTTCCCTGATGACTACATCTGCAGAATATCCAACTTCAGCTCCTGACTGAGAAAATCAGGAACATCTCGGAGGCTGGTACCTTCTTGGATGAAATTTTTATCTACGTGCTCAAACCCAGAGTGCAGGCTACAGATTATAAAAGATGTATCATCTGGAGAACATTGGGGTGTAAACAGATAGTACAGGGTTTCCCTGTTGCCAATCCACTCAGAAGCAAGTATACCTCTTTGGATACTGTTCGGGGGGGGGGGGGGTGGTTGCCTACCCATAGCACTCTAGTGTCCACCAGCTCATGACAATGCGACTGACTCTAAAGCTCAGAAGGAAAGTGATAGTGATAGGATATTCAACAGTACGGGGGACTGACAGCAGATTCTGTGGCTGAGAAGGAAGTGCCAGGACGGTCTATTGCCTCTCAGATACTAGGATCAAGGATGTCTCAGAGGGAGGCATCAAGAGGGAGGGTGAGCTGCCAGAAAGTAGGAAGGGAGTGTATGAAGTTATGGAGGAGGCTGAAGAGCAAGGCAGTAACCTCTGGATTACTCCCAGTGTCACATGTTAGTCAAGGCAGGAATAGGATTGTGGTACGGATGCATGAGTGGCTGAGGGTAAACAACCCTTAGGTGACATTGTTCATAATATGAAAGAATTCCCCATAGTTTCTCGGCCGTCCTGTCACCCATCTGCCTCAGCCATTCTGTCACCTATCTCCCGCAGTCACTGTGACACCCATCTGGCCTCAGTCCGTCTGTCACCCATCTCCCTCAATCGTTCCATCACCCATCTTCCTCGGCCATTCCATCACCCATCTGCCTCAGCCATTCCATCACCCATCTCCCTCTGCTGTTGTCACTCATCTCCTGCAGTCACTGCAACACCCATCTGGGCTCGGTCCGTCTGTTACACAGCTCTCTCAATCGTTCCATCACCCACCTTCCTTGGCCATTGTCACCCATCTCTCACAGTCACCCCATTACCCATCTCCATTCATTCAGTTGCTAGATTCCAGTTGAATGCATTTGATGATAGTGTCAGATTCTATCATCAAATATCATCTGTTGTACAGATTCTATGTAAAACAGAACCCAGCAACTGATACCAGAGCTTGTGGGCAAATCATCACTTGGCTCAGGTGTTGTTCTCTCGGGTTCGGGAGTTGGTCCAGATGCTGGATCTGTAATAAACAGGGATTACATGGCGGAAACAGAGAACAGACAATGGGGACTCCAACATCTTCCCAACCACTGGTGTCAGAATAATTGGCCTATAGTTTCCTTTCTTCAACCTCTCTACCTTCTTGAAAAGTGGAGTGGCATTTAAGATTTTCCAGTCTTCCAGAATGATTTTCCATAGTTTCCAGAATGATAACCTCTGGATTACTCCCAGTGTCACATGTTAGTCAAGGCAGGAATAGGATGGTAATCCAGAAAAAAAAATTCCAGAATGATTCTTGAAAGATCATTCCAAATGCCTCCACGATCTCTTCCAGAACACTAGGGGTACACCACCTAGTCCAGATGATTTATCTACATTCTGAACTTCTCTTCAGTTATGGTAACACTGGCTTTCACCATAGAGACATGCAGGAAGCAAATTTTCTACAAAACCTACCACTGACTAATTTGTTTTGGTTGGTTATGGGATTTTCAGCAAAGACCTACACTGTACCCTACTGTTCCCGAGAGACCCTGAATCTGTTTTAATTCAGGGATACATGCCGAGAGAGAGAGAGAGAGAGAGAGAGAGAGAGAGAGAGAGAGAGAGAGAGAAATCACTAAAAAAAAACTTAGGGACACATGGTGAGTGCGGGGAGAAGAAATATTTAGCTCGCTTGCGATAGGAGAAACTACAGGAATCATCAAAGCCAACCTTCCATCATTCTAGCAAATGCCCATCACAGCTGCAATGTAAGGTTGTACGATAGTCACCCAACCACCATTCACTGTATTCCTCATGCTCCTCCCATGAGAGGTCCACTCAACTGTCATAGGAAACAAGTCACCTCCATCTTTCAAACTGATGGCTGGAACCCTCTTTGACATTTCTCTCCATACCCAACCTGAGCCATCCTTGACTGTACATCCATCACTCAGAACAATTCTCGAGGATACAACATCCAGTGATAGTCATACCTGACCCTTTGTGTTTTGGTAACAAAATAATCCCCTACATCTTTACATTCATTTCACTTCATGTTTATCTGAATGACCAAACTTCTGGTCATCCCACTCACCCATGTACCAGGTCGAGAGGCCTCCACCATCCCACAGCTCGGAATACCTAAATATATCTGTCTGTTTCGATTGGTCAGACCCATTATGTAAAACTCTTTCATGTTTACACATCCCTCTGTCACCTATCTCCCTCGGCCATTCCATCACGCATCTACCTTGGCCATTCCATCACCTATTCCCCTCGGCTTCTCCGTCACCCATCTCCCTTGGTCATTCCATCGCCCATGTCACTTCATTCAATTACTTGATTCTGGTTGAATAACTTCAATGATAATTTCAGAGAGGAGTCTGTGTAAAACACATCCCCAGAACTGATACCTGATCTTGAATCTGGGTCCGTGATTGTGGACAAATCATTGCTTGGCTCAGCACTTGTCCCCTTGGGTTGTAGAGTTGGTACACATATTGGATCTGTAATAAACAGGTGTACATGCTGAGAACAGAGAAACAGACAATTAACCACCCATTTGGGCATCCAACATCTTCCCAAAAGCTGACTTCAGAATAACTGGCCTATCATTTCCTTCCTTCTACCTCTCTACATTCTTGAAGAGTGGAGTGACATTGATAATTTTCCAAGAGATCCTGAATCTGGTTTAAATCGGGCCAACATGGTGAGTGCAGGAGAGTATTGAATGACCATGTGATGGGACAAAACTAAAGGAAAGAAACTTTCAACATGCTGATCACACCCTTTCACAAACACCAGTTACTGCATTCTGCATCCTACTCAACTGACTTAAATCATTCCAAGAGATGGCTAGAGCACTCTTTGACAATTCCCTCCATTCCATTCCTTGCCTGTTTGTCAGTCACTCCAGAACAATCCTTTAAGATGCAACATTCAGGGATACTCAGATATGACCCTGTCTACTGCAGTCACTCAATTAATCAGAGCATCTGTATATTCATTTCACTTCCAGTTTATGTCAATGTACTGCCTTCTGTTGATCTTCTGTTCATCCCATTCACCCATGTACCAGGCCCTGTCGTACTCCCCCACACCCATGCTGATTGGAAGCCTACATATTTGTCTCCATTCCCATTGGTCAGACCTGACATGCAACAATTTCTTACTTGCTTCCTCACCACTCACACCTTCATCGCCTTCCGACACCCCTCTGTCCTCAGCACCCCTGTCACCTATCTCACTCTTTCATTGCTCCATCACTCCACTCCCATCAGTTTCTCCATCACCCTTACAATCCCTTGATCATATGTCCTCTTTCGGTATCTTACTCTCCCCTTACTCATTCCCTCAACACATTGCTGCCCCCGCACCCAAGAACTACAAGATTGCGCCGCGTACGGCAGGCATGTTGTGAGCTCCTTACCAACATTAAATGTACTGATAATTTCCGCAATTCCTTTGCATTTCTTGTTCAGAAAGCTGATAGCCACATCACATATGACCGACTAAATCTTCTGAACTGGGGAGATGGGATTTGCCCGCATCACTCCGTCTTTTCTACACTGGGAGCCCCTGCTTACACGATCCATGGAAGACACTTTTATTTCACCATCGCTACCTTGGAAGCGGCATTGGAAGCCAGAGAGAAGCGGATACATCCTGGTGAGGTTCAGACAGCGTGATCATCAGCCGCCGCTCCGTAGCATACTCCTGGCTAACATGCAGTCCCAGGAAAACAAGCTGTGCAAATGGAGAGGCAGAATTCCCTACCAGCAGGAAACAAGGGAATATAACATTTCATATAATAACGAGGTAGCCTACAGAGAAGAAGTCATCACCCTGACACAGTGGTATCAAGAAAACAACCTCTCCCTCAACGTCACAAAAACAAAGAAGCTAGTTGTGGACTACAGGAGGAACACAGACAGGCTCTCCCCTATTCACATCAATAGATCTGGGGTTGAAACAATGAACAACTTCAAATTCCTCAGTGTATGCATAACCACAGACATCTCGTGGTCTGTACATACCAGATATGTACTGAAAAAAGCAAAACAACACCTCTTTCACCTCAGACGGTTGAAGAAGTTTGGGATGTCCCCAAATCTTAAGAACTTTCTTCAGGGACACAGCTAAGAACATCCTGAGTATCTGTATTACTGCCTGTTATGGGAACTGTACTTCCCTCAGTGGCAGGACTCTGCAGAGACACAGTGGATCTGTAGATGTGAAATTCCCACTATTCAGGACATTTACAGTGAAAGGTGTGTAAAAATGGGCCAAAGGGTCATTGGGGACCCGAGTCACCCCAACCACAAACTGTTCCAGCTGTTACCATCCAGGAAATGTTCGCACAGCATTAAAGCCTGGACCAACAAGCTCCATGACAGCTTCTTCCACCAGGCCACTACGAGTAATTCTGATAGAATTGTATGTCTGTTGTACATACTATTTATTATAAATTACAATAAATTGTGCATTATACATTCAGATGGACACATAACACAAAGACTTTTACTCTTTATGTATGTGAAAGATGTAAGAAATAAAGAAATAAAGTCAATTCAATTAAGTTCAATTCACCCCTCCACTCGCTCTTTCCCACACCATTAAGGTAATCCCACATCGTGCTCTCCTCAGTCCCCCGAGTATCCCTCTCCCTTATTCACTCTTTCACCATTCTCCCCTCAGTCAATCCCACACACTCCTTGATTCTGGTTGAATCTGATGAATGATGATTTCAGAGAGGAGTCTGTTTAAAACATATCCCCACAACTGGTACCTGAGCCTGTAGCTGGGTCCGTGATCATGGACAAATCATCAGTTGGCTCCGGAGTTGTCCCCTCGGGTTGTGGAGTTGGTACAGTTGCTGGATCTTTAATAAACAGTGACACATCGTGGGAATAGAGGAACAGAAAATTGACTACCCCCATTGGGATGAAAATAAATTGAAGAGAACAACGAACAATAAGAACAGAACTGCAGGTGCTGGAAATCTGAAGCTGAAGCAGAAAACACAGGAATGCTGAATCAGTCAGTCTTCATCTGTGGGAAGTTGAAATGAATCAAAATTTCAGTTTCTTATTAAGAAGTTAAATTAGTACACAAAAAGAGAAATAAAGTAGTAAGGTTGTGCTCATGAGTTCAATCTGCATTCAGGAATCTGATGACAGGGGGAAGAAGCTATTCCTGAATTGTTGAGAGTGTGCCTTCAATAGACAATAGACAATAGGTGCCAAAGTAGACCATTCGAGCCTGCACCGCCATTCTGAGATCATGGCTGATCAATTCCTATCAATACCCGGTTCCTGCCTTGTCCCCATATCCCTTGATTCCCCTATCCATAAGATACCTATCTAGCTCCTTCTTAAAAGCAGCCAGAGGATTGGCCTCCACTACCTTCTGAGGCAGTGCATTCCAGACACCCACAACTCTCTGGGAGAAGAAGTTTTTCCTTAACTCTGTCCTAAATGACCAACCCCTTATTCTCAAACCATGCCCTCTGGTACTGGACTCTCCCAGCATCTGGAACATATTTCCTGCCTCTATCTTGTCCAATCCCTTAATAATCTTATATGTTTCAATCAGATCCCCTCTCAATCTCCTTAATTCCAGCGTGTACAAGCCCAGTCTCTCTAACCTCTCTGCGTAAGACAGTCCAGACATCCCAGGAATTAACCATGGCTCCTCTTTCCCCATGTTACTGGTGTCACAAGCAGTTATGCTGTAACGAACATGAGGACACATCAAAGTTGCAGGATCTTCATGTTGGAAACCTGCTGGACTGGCCCAAAGTCCAACCTGTCCTTTAAATGAGGCAAGACAGGAAAATAGGGCAAGCTGTATTTTCCAGTGCTCAAGATATAATAAAGTAATGTACGTAGGGTATGATATTGGTATGATACCAGGGTACAGATGTGGCATAGCAATTGCAATGACAGAATGATTTATTGCCTTTAGAAAAACATTTGAAAATAGTTGGAAGTGCTGAATTTGGGGGGTCTGTTGGGGTGTAAGTTCCTCAGCTGCAGTCAATACAAACATGCAAAGGGATGCTATCCTCAACAATGCTAACTAATTGTTCTTTTGAGAAAGCCAATCGGGTGGATTGATTGTACTTGATACACAGATTCTGACTAATTGTTGCCCATGGAATCCAAGGGAAAATGGCACAATAAAAATGTAAGTGAATGGAAGGATGCTTCAGTTGGCTTTCCGCAAGTGTCAGGAACTCGCTGGTCCCTTATTCATGCTGTTAATATGAAAAACAGCTAACAGATTTTCTGATACCAACAACATTCTTTGTTTTGAAGAATAAAGGTCTGAAGGAAAACACTGTGGAAATTTTAGTTGGGATCACAAGCAGCAAACAGAAATATTTCTGGAGAAATCCGAAAAATCAGCACACAGAGATATCCAATATGGGATAACTGAGGCACAGCAAAAAATGTAGGGGGTAGAGGTTCTTGAATGCATTTAATCCTGCAGTCTTGCAGCTCCAAGAGGACGGAAACCCATGGAAGAAAGGGAAGGTGGAGGAATACCAGAGTGTAATGGACAGGTAAGGAGGTGAGATGAGAGACAGAAATAGGAATGGGTAAATGGTGAAAGGGAAGCGATTATGGAAGTTAAAGTCTGGATCCAACGGAAAGATAATGCGGGATGAGTGTTAACAATATCAACAAGCCAGGCTTTGAAAAGAAGTCCTTTAAGACCAAATCTACCCTTTGCATAGCAGGAGACTGGAGTCATTTGCCATTACAAGAATGCTAATGAAGAATTCTAGGGTAACAGTTACTGTACTTTACTAATTCTGAGTATTGTTGGCCTTTTATGGATAGATTATATTGATTATTAATATCAGTATTATTGTTGTGTGATCAGAGATTCGTCATGCAAATAACGAGTTTCAACAAACACAGTGTTAACAATTGGTCAATATCTGTAACCGCTGGTCAATTTCTGTACAGAAATGGCATTTCTTGTTCAAAGTTCAGAACAGTGTGTGGTGCCTGGGGCTAGGCTGTTCTCATTGCACATAAGTAAATGAAATGTGATTGAAGAGTTAATTGGTGACTACAAAACCACTATCCAGGCTAAGCAGATGAGAAAGTCAAAAACTATTGAGATTCACTGATATTCAAAGACATTCACTGGTCTTGAAATCATATTGTGGTGAAGAGCAGCTGTAAAGGTTCTGCTACTACTGAATATTGCGGGACTTGACCTTGTTTAACAACATCTCAATGTTTCTGCAGTGCAGAGAAAATCAGTGTGGAGTCTTCAGTGATGATTTGGCAATCCCCTGTGTTCTAGTTTCTCCCCACATGTCAATGAACTGCAAGTAGGTAAAATGGATATTGTAAATAACCCATCATCTCATGCTGACAGGAAACAAGCACAGGGGAAATATGAAAAATAAAAAAGTTACAGGGTTACAATGACATAAGCAAGAGGTGGATAAGGTAGAACACTGAAGGCTAACATTAACACTATATACACACACAACTGGAATTGATTCATTTATTTTTTCTTTCTATATTAACTTGTACTGCTGCTGCTAAGTTGACAAATTTCATGACCCATGCTGGAGATAATAAACCGGATTGTGATTCTGACATGACATGTACAGAAGGCAATTGTTCAGTGTTCATATTGGAACTATGAGTCACTCCACCAAAGAAAAGATGTGATGGTGAAACTGAACGTGTGGAATCCACGTATGAGAAAGCACTCTCTTGCTTTGATGTGTAATAGTTAAACAGAGACTAACCTGTATAAAATCATGACAGTGAAATTGTAAGGATCTAGCCATTCATGCAGACAACCTGCTGCACCAACCTACATGCTGGACAGTTTGTTTCAGAGGGACGTTTGGGTCCATTATGGGTACTGATGACTTAGGATATCACAAAATTACCCACGTGAATGAGAGCAGTGACATACCTGTACAGTACACATTGTGATCAGCAAGTGTCGGCTTCAGCAGATACACAAAGTAGCCAATGCAATTTTTGATCTTAATCTTTGTTGTTGTTTTGACTCACACCAGATGCAGGATTGTTGCTTCCATTCCCAGTGTAGCAAACCTCTCTCATCACCTCCCCCTGTGTCACAGTGGGATGGGATCCTGGAATAAGGTTAATACAAGTTTAATTGTCTTTCAACCATCCATGAATACAGCCAAAGATAACAATGTTACACCAGGGCCAGTGAGAAAAACACTGTGCCAACAGAAATACACAGCACAAGGCACATATAACGTATATGAGATAGCAGTTAAAGATACAATAACTCAATAATATAATATAGTCCATTCTCCGAGCCAACGAATGTGTTGGCAAGAACAACCCCATAGCAATACGCAAACAAACCCAGTCCAGCTCATCTTCCACTAGGTAGCCACTAGAGGGCAGCATTGACCAACAGGGTCACCACGCTCTCCTGAACGGCTGCAAACAGGCGACACCACAGCATGATGCCCAGTTCTCACTACAGCTGATACCCCCCCCCCAATAAACCAGTGAACCAGACGTTCAGCATTCCATATATACAATGTCCAACAGGGCCTTGCGATTAGAGAAAAAAACAACTAAAACCCTATCACAGGCTGTTAGACTGCACACCACCTTCACACACCAACTCTAATGGAAACACAGACCCCAAAAGTTCTATTTCCTCCACTAAGGAACAACACGCTGATGGAGTAGACCTGCAGTGCTTGAAGCAATTTTTAATGCCCAGCTTGGGATTGAAAGGAAAGATGTTTAAAAAAAAACATCTTTTATTGGCTCTGCATCTGTGGGTGCTCCCATCTTACCAGACAGCAAACAGAATAAATTGTACCCAGCCCCTTAGGGAATGTGAATTTGGACCATTCTAATGCAATGTTTCAGATTCACCCATGATCTGGTCAGTCATCAGTCAACAGCAAGCTGCTGCTTTCAACCCCACCTCACTCTGCAATCCAAACTCGCTACTGCAGATCCTGCTCCCTGAGACCAGCTCCTGCTGGTGAGAGCCTGTGGGCCCAGGGCTCGGCCAAGAAACTCCAGCCTCACCCCGATGCGTATTGGACAGCTGGTGAAGCTGCACCACCAGGTCAAATGATCACATTTCAAACAAATCATTGTTTCAGAGAGACGTTCACACATTCAACACTTATTGCAGTTAACCGTAATACCAAAATAAAAATGGTCAGTTAACCCTCACTGGAAGATGCAGTAAGGCGAGGGTTAGTGTTCAGGCAAAGGTAGTTTATGCAACACGCACAAAATTGCTGGAGAAACTCAGCAGCCGAGGCAGCATCTATGGAAAAGAGTAACAAGTCACTGATTCAGTCTGAGAATTTTCATCAGGACTGGGAAAAGAAAGATGAGAAGACAGAACAATGAGTTGGGGAAAGGGGAGGAAGATGTACAAGGTGGTAGTTGATCAGTAAAACCGGGAGAGGAGTACGGATGAAGTAAAGAGCTGGGAAGTCAGTTGCTTAAAAAGATACAGGGCTGGAGAAAGGGGAATCTGACAGGCGAGGGCAGAAGCCCATTGAAGAAAGAGAAAGCAGAGGAACGCAGAAGGTAATGGGTAGGTAAGGAGATGAGAGGAGAGAGGGAAAGAGGAATGGGTGAATGGTGAAAGGGGGTGCAATTAAGGAAGTTAAAGTGTAGAGCCAACAGAGGATAAAGTGGGATAGGGCAAGATGAGTCTTTGAAGAACATAGCTTCCCTCTGCACAGCAGCAGACTGGAGACATTTGGCATTACAAGAATGCAAATGAAGGATTCTAGGGTAACAGTTACTGTATACTAATTCTGAGTATTATTGGCCTTTTATGCATAGATTACATTGATGATTAATATTAGTATCATTGTTTTGTGATTAGAGATTCATCATGCAAATAGGGGTTTGAACAAACACAAGAATACCAATTGGTCAATATCTGTAAGCACTGGTCAACTTCTAAATAGAAATGGCACTTCTGTGTTCAAACATCAGAACAGTGATGTGCATAAGTAAATGAAATATGATTGAAGAGCTAATTGGTGACAAAGCCACTACCCAGGCTAAGCTTATAAGGAAGTCAAAGACTACTGAGATTCACTGATATTCAGAGAAATTGTTTGTGAAATCATACTGTGGTGAAGCACAACTGTAAAGGTTCTGCTGCTACTGAATATCGAGGGACTTGACCTTGTTTACAACCTCTCAATGTTTCACCAGTGCAGAGTTGAAATGTGAGGGATATCCACTTATCATAAAGGAAAGAAATTAATTGTTCATTAAACTGATTTTTACTTGCAACACACCCTGACCATACTTACTGCACATATTATATATATGTTTCTGTACTTGGGAAAATATTTTACATTTAATCTTAAATTTCAAACAATTTAATATAAATTAAACATAAAAGCAAATTGGAACACCAAGATTTAGAAAGCACAAATTAAAAGACAGATAATCAGCAATGAAAAATTGAACTTACATGTTTTGAATTAGAAACAGCATCACTTTAAGTGATCAGTTCATGAGCTCTGTGTGCCCTGAGATAGGCTGGGCTGCTTGGGAACTGCTCCTCCATGGCAAGCAATGGAGCTACAGAACCTTCCCTGGGTCTGATCAGGAGCGATTTCAAAGTTCGAAGTGCATGTAATAGCGAAACATGCGCACTATATACAACTGTGAGATTTGTCTCCTTCCAGGCTGTCCCAAACAATAGAAAAAACAAAATAACCTATTTCAAAAAAAAATCATCAACCATCCAATGGGGCAAACAAGGACCAACAGGCTTTTTACATTAGGCCATCAGCTTTATCAATATACACTGGTCTGATTGTATACCTGACCGAGATTGATCTAACTGTACATTCAAGTATACACAACAATTAGGTATACAATCCTCACAAAATTCTGGAGGAACTATGCAAGCCAGGCAGCATCCATGGAAAAAAAAGTACAGTTGATGTTTTCTCCATCCCCTTTTGTCTCTGTCCTTGCGTGCTCATCACCTCCCTCTGATGCCCCTTCCCTTTTCATTCTTCCATGGCCTTCTGTTCTCTCCTATTAGACTCTCACTTATCCAGCCCTGTAAATATTTCATCTATCAATTTCCCAGCTCTTTCCTTCATCACTCCCCTTCTGGTATCACCTATAATCTTGTATTTATCTCTCTCCTCTCAACCCACTTTTTAAATCTACTAATCTATTTTTCTCCTGTCTAGTGTCAGTCTGAAATGTCAATTATACTCATTTCCAGAGATGCTGTTTGGCCTACTGAGTTCCTCTAGCATTTTGTGTGTGGTCCCTGGATTTCCGGCATCTGCAGATTTTCTCCTGTTTGAAATATACGATGCTAGTGTTTGGGCAATATCCTCCCACATTTCCCTTATTTATAGCTTGTACAATGCACTGAAGATGCAACATAAATGGGTTTAGTCCATTGGATGTAAGAAATAAACTAACTACACATACAATGTGTCCATTTAGAATGGAGGTGAGGAGAAATTTCTTTATCCCAGAGAATAGTGAATAGGTGCAATTCATTGGCACAGTAGGGTGTGGAGGCCAAGTCATTGGGTATATTTAAAGAGAAGGTGATAGATTATGGCCATGAAGGCAGGAGATTGGAGCTGAGAGGGAAATGGATCAGCCATGATGAAATGGCAGAGCATACTCAATGGGCCAAATGGCCTATTGGTTTTCCTATATCTTACAGTCTTATGGTGTCCAGTAAACTCAAAGAACAGCCTCTGCTTCAGCTCCCATTCTGTGTGGTCACTCTGAGAATTACCTTCCACTCCAGAAAACAAGTTCTGCATTCAGGTTTTGTGTTTCAATGAGGGAAGCCCTGCAGGCAGTGGCCAACCTCTCCTATTTTAGCTGTTAGCGTATATGGATATCAGGACAAATTCCCAGCCTCTTAATAGTCATCCTTCGTTGATGTTTCCTGCTGGAGTGTTCATCCTTCAACTGTGTTAAACGCAGTTCAATAAAACTGCAGGGTTCTTCTAAATTTTCACAGAAACTTTCAGACAAACTTAAAAATAGGGAAGAAACACTACACTGTTGAGGGCAAGGTCCTCAGCATAATTGCTGAGTGGAGAGATCTTGGGATCGTGTTTCGTAACTCCTTGTAAGTAGCTACACAGCTCGATAAGGTGGTTAAGGAGGCTTATGGAATGTGAGCTTTTATTGGTCAAGTCATTGAATTCAGACACAGCATTTGCCTCATTCTGGAGGTCAGGGAGAACTAAGTGAGCTGATCACTGATGGCCCACTGGAAAATTCAGGCCACTCTGGCTGTCGAGAGTCTTGGATTCTCCAAAATTTCACTGGGCTTCACACAGATCTACAGAGCCAAAATGAAGAGAAACATACTTGTACAATACACACTATATAAGCCCAGTGTTGGCTTCAGCTTGTACACGAAGTAAGCTGTGCAGTTTTTGATTGTGATGTCCATTTGTTTAGTGCAAGTGTCTCTATCTCTGGGTTATCTTTGACCCAGTTGAAACAGATGGTCCTGGTCACTTCACCTGCTCCCACATCAGGATGGGGATCTGGAATGAAGTTTATAAACACTGTGAAATGAACCCACTCCAACATCTAGAATGAGGTTTACAAACACTCTGAAATGAACCCGCACCCATGTCCGGATGGGGACGTGGAATGAGGTTTATAAATACTCTGAAATGGACCCACTCCAACACTGGGATGGGGACTGGAAGGAAGATTACCAACACCAAAATGAATTTGTTCCAAAGGTACAAAAAGGAATTATATCAGTACCTACTAAAGCACAGTGGTTCATAACCCAAGCACCGTTCCATTCTCAGCCAAAAGTTCACACTGCCCTACCCATTATCCATGCACCCTGAGGTCACTTCATGCTGGTAAAGCCCTTGGACAGGAACACCCAACCTGAGGTCCACAGACCCCTCCTCAGGCAGCTGTGTAGGCCAGGTCATTGGATGTACTTAAGGTGGAGCTTGAGAGATTCTTGACTAGCCATGGCATCAGATATTACGGGGAGAAGGCCGGGAAGTGGGGCAAAGGAGGGGTAAAAGGATCAGACAATTAGACATGATTGAATGGTAGAGCTGACTCGATGAGCTGCATGGCATAATTCTGCTCCTATGGCAATGAGAGGGGTACATGCCATAAAAAAAAGGTTGTGAATCCCTGTCCATAAGACCATAAAATATTGGATTGGAGTTGGGCAATGGAGGGCTTTCACTGTTGGCTTAAACACTATCGTCATGAAGGGCAAAAGGTAATTTTTAACCAAAGAAGAACTTTCAGTGAAGTGGTGCTCTATTCAATCTATAAGGGGGTCAAGAAGGTTCATCCACAACACTCCTGCAAACCCGCCCCTCTTCTGGACTCCATAAAGATCCACAGCTGGAGTGGAGATGGAGTAACTGTGAGGTAACCACTCAGTGAACGCTGCTGCTTACCCTACTGCAGCCAGCTAAAGCCCTGACTCCAGCCAACATAGCTCTCTGGAACATAAGTGACTGACATTGTCAATCTTGCCAAACTCAATAAACACTGTGGTAAGTTCTTGTAAACCTACCTTTTAACCAGCCTGGACTCCATGTAGAGCAGTGGAAGAATGGAACCGTAGTCTCGGGAATCTTCACATTGCCATGACTGAAACAATGATCACAGAGTCATTCCCAGAACCAAATAACCATTCCCTCAAAGATGAGTGAGGGAGTTTCCTCTTCTCTTCACCCCCACCCTGGCACCCCAAAGAAGTGACATCCCTCGCTTATCTGCATGACCCATTCTATCACATTTTACCCTCATCATATACCTTCTGAATGCAGAAGGAAACCATTCAGCCCATCAAATTCAGACTGTACCCTTGGAAAGTGATCCTTTCAGCACCATTCACCACCAACTCTAACCAAAAAAAAACCTACAAAATTCAACTGACTCACTTACATTTTTTTGTTATTATGATATTTTGTTGCATACTGTCGTATGATCATGACTGATCAGGGTCCTTCTATGATTGTTATTTGTGAACCTTTCCACAGAAGTGATTTGCCATTCCCTTCTACTAGGCAGTGACTTTACAAGTTGTTGACTCCAGCTATGAGACTGTCTGCTGGCATCAGTGGTCACATCAACAGGACCTGGGATATGCACCAACTGCTATAGGACCATCACCTACCTGCTCCCCAGCTTCATGTGCCCCAGATCATTGTTGGTAGAGGGTGTTGAGGTCTAAGCAGTTGGGACACATTGCCCAAGGGGGACCTGCAGGCTAGCAGAGGGAAGGACTGCCTTACACCTCCTTGGGTATCTCTACCCCACCAACTGATACATTTGCTTTAGCTAGGGAATTTAGAAGACATTTTTTTTATTGCTAGCTCACAATACAGTACATAGAACCCGCCAGGAAGAAGACAGAAAATTCACAGACAGCATCCCATTAGAATGTAACTGGGAACCCCGGATATGCAAGAGGCAACAGGAGCTGCTGAACCTCACGAACCTCACCTGCTAAATCTGTACCATCCTTCTGTAAGGTTTCCGTCATCCATCCACCGACCACTGCACCGAGTTTCAGAGCAATTCGAGCTCCTCCAGGGCTGATCCAGTATGCTGTGATTTTTACACGGATCACCAATGGTGGAGGCTGCAATTGAGGGACAGAATGATGACCGTGTTTTACGTAATATCCACTGTTCATTCAGCCTTTGCTATCCTCCACACAACTCCATTCCTACAATTTTTTGTGAAGTGGGAGAACAGTGAAGAAACTACGTTGCCTTGCAGGGAACATGCGTTTGTGGAGGGAATTCATGAAGGTGCAGGATAGATACAACCCAAAGATGAGGAAGTATTCTATAGGAAGAATGAGGGAACCGTGGGTGACAAGGGAAATTAAAGACAGCATTAAAGCAAAAGAGAGAGCATATAATTGAGCAAACATTAGTTGGAAGGTCACGGATTAGGAAGCTTTCAAAGATCAACAGAAGTCAACAAAGAATAAATGAGAGAAAAGATGAAATATGAATGTAAGCTTAACAACAATATCAAAGACGATACCAAAAGAATTTGTCAGATACGTAAAGAGTAAAAGAGAAGTAAGAGTGGATTTTGGACCACTGGAAGATAACACCAGAGAGGTAAGGCACGTGAGAGACTGTGGAGAAATTACTATTGATTTTTCGCAAATTGCGAGATTCTGAAGCAATGCAAAATTGTAAATGTCTGCCTACTCTTTAAGAAGTGGAGGAGTCTAAACAAAGGAAATCAAAGGTCATTTAGCCTGACTTCAGTGGTTGGGAAGATGTTGGATTCATGTGATAAAGTAGGCCAAAGTCAGCGTGGTTTCCTTCTGGGCAGATCTTGCCAGACAACTCTGACGGACTTCTTTGAGGAAATAGCAGACAGGATAGACAAAGGAGAGTTGGTGGATGTTGTTTACTTGAATTATTGGAGTCTTTTGACAGGCTGCCATACGAGAAGCTGCTCAACAAGATAAGGGGCCATGGCATTACAGGAAAGATGTTAACTTGGATAGAATATTGGCTGACTTGAAGCAGGCAAAAAAAATGAATAAAGGGGGCTTTTTTTTTGATTGGCTGCTGATGATTTTTTCACAACGGTCAGTTTGGGGACCATTTCTTTTTTACATTATGTGGCCATGATTTGGATGATGGATCTGATGGCTTTATGACTAAAGTTTCAGAGAATAGAAGGTATGTGGAGGACAGGTAATGTTGGGATCAGGGAATCTATAGAGGGACTTAGACACATTGGAGGAATGGGTAAAGAAGTGACAGATAGAATAATGTTGGGAAGTGTATGCTCATGCAATTTGGTAGAAAAAATAAAGGCACAGTCAATTTTAAAAATGAGTAGATTTTTTTTTTAAATGAGAGTTGCAAAGTTACATGTCTTTGTGCAGCATTCCCTAACGGTTACCTTGCATGCTGAGTCAGTGGTTAGGAAGGTAAATGGACTGTTACCATTCTTTTTTAGAGGGCCAGAACATACGAGCAAGGATGTCAGATGGAGGTTAGGCCAATCTTGGAATATTGTGAGCTCTCTTGGGCTTATAAGATCCAGTGGAGTTTCCCCAGGAGATATTCTGGGAATGAAAGGGTTAAATCTATGGAGAATTTTATGGCTCTGGGCTTTTCTAGGTGGAATTTAGAGAAATGTGCTAGGATATCATTGAAACCTCTTGAATATTGAAAGCCCTAGATAGCATGGATATGGAGAGGATGTTTCCTTTTGTGAGTGAGTCTCGGACCACGAGAGACAAACTCAGAAAAGAACAGCATTCATTTAGAGCAGAAATAAGGAGGGATTTCTTTAGCCAGAGGGTGGTTCATCTGTGGAATTAATTTCCATAGATGATTGAGGAGACCAAGTCACTGAATATATTAAAAACAGAGGTTGATGGGTTCTTGGTTAGTCAGGGTGTCAAAGGTTATCGGGAGAAGGCAGGAGTATGGGGTTGAGAGTGGTAATAAATCAGCCATGATGGCGTAGCAAAGAAGCCTAGACTGGCTGACTGACCTAATTCTGCTCCAATCTCTTTTGCTCTTATAGAACATTCAAACCCCCAACTAACTCCCTGAAGCAGGCAGCTCAGTCTGTCATAGAGAAGCTTACATTGAGACTTAAAAGTCAGAAACAAAACTGATGATGTCATATATACAATAAAACAGTAAATGCCAGAATAAAACAAGAGGTTTTAAACCCTCACGGAACTCAGGTTTCAGTTTGAAATCATTTCATTCAAATAATATCATGTAAATCGTTCACGTAAGCTGAGTGCACTGAATAACTGAATTAGAAATGCTGAAAAAACAGTGATTAATTTCTGAACTGCAGAAATGATGAAGAGTCTAAAATCAATGTGTTTTTTAAATTAATTTACTCGACAATGCATTATGTTTTCTAATTTTCCTGCAGCATCTTGAATATCCCTGTACAATTAAGTCAGTACTGTTCCACAAATCAGCCCAAATCTACGTTCTGAAGTTTCCGAACTGCAGCTCAGAGCTTTCAACAAGATGCAGGGGTATGGGAGTACAGAGGAATCAGCCGAAGGCAGAGATATGAATGGGGAAGGCAGCGGTAACAAACAGTGCAACAGAGATAAAGAAAACATTTTTGTGTCTTGTCTCAATTGTTCAATTTCTAATGGACGTGATCAGGGAAAGAAATATGATGAACAATATGAGCCCAAGTTTTCTGGCAGGCTTATGGATAGTGTCAAGCCTTTGTGTTGGGAGAAGAAACCACTAAACATTCTCAATTACAAATTTCAGATGAAATACAAAGAGTTCGAGACATATTTACTAAAAGTATACATGGAGTATTTTGCATTTAAGGCCATGCTGGTTAAATTGGGAAAGTTTAAATGAACATACACTTTGTGAGGTGCACAACAGGCTGCTCAACATCAGTGGAAGATCAAAGAATAAATGCATTGGCAACTTTATGAGCAGCGTGAAGACTGGGTGTTTCAATTATCCTGTCACTAATTGGGTTAGGACCACAGGAAGGATACAGTATTAGCAGAATTCTTGGAATCCACCAAAGAGACCATCCTTGAATCGTACATAACAAAACCAACAGGAGATGTAGCAATTCCGGCACAGATTCAGGAATGACCTGAGGAAGTTGATTCAACCCTGCATGTTTTTACCATCCATGTGCCCATCATTAAGTCCCATTACATTCCCTATCATATAATGAAAGGCTTTGATAGACTGGAAACAGAGACATGTCCACAGTGGGAGAGTGTTGGATCAGAAGGCAGAGCCTCTAAATACAAAGACAGCTCTTTAGAACAGAGATATGGAGGAATTTCTTTAGCCAGAGGGTGGTGAATCAGTGGAATTCAGACTGCCGTATTGGCCAAGTTATTGGGGATAAACTCAGTGGTCACTTTATTATGTACACCCGACCACTAACTCGTAAATTCAAATATTTAATTAGCCAATCATGTAGCATCAACTCAATACTTAAAAGCATGCAGACATTGTCAAGAGGTTCAGTTGTTGTTTAGACCAAACATCAGAATGGGAAGAAATGTGATCTAAGTGACTTTGATCTTAGAATTGTTGGTGCCAGAGGGGATAGTTTGAGTATCTCAGAAACTGCTGGGATTTTAATGCACATCACTCTCTGGAGTTTACAAAGAATCATGAAAAAACAAACAAAAAAAAGTTCAATACCCAATAAACTGGATGGTGGGTGTATAAAGTGACATTGATTGCAAGAGCAACACACACATAATTCTGGGTGAACACAGCAGGTCAGGCAGGATCGATGGAAATGAGTAAACCGTCAACAATTAGAACTGAGACCCCTATTCAGGACTGGAAAGGAAGGGGGAAGATGCCAGAATAGAAAAGGTGGGGCTGGGGAGGGAGGGAAGGAAGTTAGGACTAGACGGAAGATGATATGTCAAACCATGTTGTTGGAAAAAGGAATGGGCTGGAGAAGAAGGAATCTGACAGGAGAGGAGAATGGATCATGAGAAAAAGCATAGGAGAGACAGCAGGGGGTGGTGATAGGCAGGTTCTGAAAAGAGATAACAGGCCAGATGGGAATAAAAGAAGAGGAAAGGGGGGGGGGAATAAAATACTTGAAGGAGAAGTCAATGTTGAAGGTGACCTGGGCAGGGATACCCCCAGACTAACAGCAAGGGTCCTGTCTGAATCTCACCAGTCAAGCCCCAGCTCTTATATAGGATATCTTGCACAAAAAGTGGCACTTCTGCTCACATGGTGAACAGTGAGCATCACACACCAACTTACCCCAGTCCAACCCGATTCACTGTTTATCAGCCAGATGTACCCAACAACTCCCTCCAGGATCCAACTCACCACCAGGCAAAGGACCATTTACAGTGGCCATTTAACCAATCAAACCTGCAGTCCTGATAAAGAGTTCTGAACTGAAACATCAGTTCTTTATTCCTCTCCGCAGATATTGCTTCACTCTGAACCAAAGCTGACCACATCTGGCATGAGAGGGAAATGAGAGAACCGTTTGGAGTCCATATGGTCACAGGGAGACCATGCAAACTCCATGAAGCTCAGGTTTGAACTGGGTCATCTTTTGTCCTTCCTCAAGCCGTGCCAAGGTGCATGGGCACCTCCGTTCCTGAGGTTTCTCTCTCAGTCAGAGGGTCTGCTGCAGTCAAAGATGTGCTCCAGTCACAACTCTCCCTACCGTGACAATCGGCTCTGTAACGTCACCCAGCTACATCTCTGCATCAGTCCATCTCTCATTCACACCTTCTGCTATCTCCCACTCTTCCCTCTGCTCTTCACAAACTCTGATGCCTGAAATTGTACCAAGGCTCCTTCACCAACCATCCATGTTCACTAATCTGGTTACATAATGTGCAATCCAACTTTACTTTCACATCCTGACATAGCCTCACCACCTCCTCCCAGTGTAATCTCCTCCAGCCTCTTAAAACTCCCCCAGTCCCAGCCTCTCAGAGTGTAATCACTGCATTGCCAGCCATGCTTTCTCCTCTGTCTTCAAGCCTGAAATTCTCTGCTGAAAAATCTCTGCCTCCCCATCTCCCTCCACTCCCTAATGTTTATTTACCGAACCGGGTATCTGGATGTTTCTGATCACCGACTTTAATGCCATATGTTCCAGAGTCAAATTGGATTCATAATGTTCCCCATGTCCTTCAGTACTTCTCCCCCATTAAATACAGGCTCACCGAAAGAAACAATAAACAACATCCACTTCCTCTTACAGCACGCAGTCTGTCTCTACAACACATTACTCACCCAGAGAACCCAGGATCAGCAGCAAAATGATCAGCTCAGTCGGTAACATTCTGGAAATAAAAGATTGGAATTAACTCAGTGAGAAATGAAACACTGGGGCTGAGGACAAAGTGTAAATAGGGGAGGGAACTGAGGATCAAAACGGTTTTCCATCTATAGCGGGATAGATATATCCCTCCATCACTGAAACCACCCAGGAAGAGGTGGATCTCCTTTTCTCCTTCATTGAGACCCCATGGATAAAGGTGAGATCTCTTTCACCAAGACCCCACAGTAAGAGGTTTCATCTCCTTTGCTCCCTCACTGAGATGCCACAGATGGAGGTGAGATCTCCCTCACTGAGAATCCACAGACAGAGACGAGATCTCCCTCATTGAGGCACTAAACAAAGGTGAGAAATTGCTTCCTGAAGCCTCACAGATGGATGAGACAGAGGAGGTCCATCAGTGTTAATTTATTTACACTCTCTCTTCCCCCATCCCCACACACTGTCCCTGTGCAACACACACATATGTAAACAGAGCACAAGACAAATTTCAAGTTCTATGGCAGGTTTAGGGATGTCTACTCATGTGTGAATCCGGATGAGATGTAGGTGTGTGACTGGAGGGAGATGGGACCACCTACAACCTCCTCAGACTCTGCAATGAGTGGTGTCAGGCTCAGCGACAGGTCGACTACTTTCCGCATCGGCTTCTCGAAGCAATGAAGTCTGAGCTGGGCGGTGCAGCAGTCAAGGTATGTTTTGGAAAAGTATGCAAAGCAAACAAACATCATCTATCCTGAGCCTCTGCAATGAAGAGCCTATTGTTCCCTGTCAGTCCGTTTCCACTAACAACCATAGGTTCAGTGATGGGTCAGTATTGAGCCGAAGAACAGGATTGCACATAGGTGCTGGAGGCACAATAGTCACAGGATAACAGTTGTCAGGTTTACAATGGGCAGAATTGTGGAGTGGAAGGTGTGTGACTGGATGTATCATCTGTAATAGACTAACACATTAGTGGGAGTAGACGCAGGATAAACCTCCAGTCAGGTTGGAAATGGATCAGTACCACGGAGTGGACTGTGTTCAGGGCCTGTAACGGAGAAGGGATTCAGAGAGAATTTTAAGAAAGATGCAAAGATTTTTATACAGAAGTAAGAGTGTAGTCACACTGGTCCACCATAGAGTGTTTATCTCAGATTGCAGGAAGAGCCAGATGTAGTTAGGAAGGAAAATAGCAGGTTGACCTTTTGTGTATTGGGGGGTGGGTAGTGTTGGTCAGAGAGTCATGGAGCACTACAGCACAGAAACAACAACTTCAGCCCATGCCAGCCTGTTCTCTGTAGTCCCATCTACCTGCACCCATACCATACGTCTCTCATCCATGGTCACTCACCTCATCCAGATACCCAAACTTTTCCAAAACGTTACAATAGAATTTTCATCTACCACTTCTGTCGGCAGCTCATTCCTCTGACACCACCCCCGAGTGAATTCTCCACTCAGGTTCCTCTTAAACATTTCATCGTTCCCACTAAACACAGCAGTAAATAAATTCCAAATGTATTCAAACTTTCCTTGTAATTCAGATCCTCATAAACTTTCTCTCAGCTCTTTCAATTTAATTGACATATTTTCTTTCTGCACACATTACTTTGAAATCTGTTTCATTAACATCATTTATAACCTTAACATAACATCACAAGTCTTGTACTCAATGCCCTGATAAATGAGGGCCATTATACCTCAAGCTCTCTTTTGAAATGTATCTGCCTGTGACGCTGCTTTCAAGGATATAAATCTGTATTTCCAGGTTCCTTGGCTCATACACCTCAGAGCCCTAACATTCAGCATGTAAGCCTTATCCTGGTTTGTCCTCCCAAATTGCAACATCTCACCTTATCTGCAATAAATTCTACCTGCCTCTTTTCAGCCCATTTTCTCAGATGATCCAGATCTTCTGCAAGCATTGATAGCCTTTCTTGTTGTCCATTAAACCCACAATCGTGACATCAGTGACAATGTTGCTGATTCAGTTTACCACATTATCATCCAGATTGTTGTTACAGATGACAAACAACGGACTCAGCACTGACCCCTGTGGACACCACTAGCCACAGGCTTCTAGTTAGAGAGACAACCAACGCACTACCGCTCTCTGGCCACTCCGCTAATACAATGTCAAATCTAATGGACTACGTCATCTGGAATTCCAAGCAAATTAACCTTCCAATGTGGGAAGTTGCAAAAAGTCTTGTGGAAGTCCACATAAAAAAACATCCATCACCTTTACTTCATCAACCTCTTGGTAACCTACTCAAGAAACCCAGTGTGTTCAGTTAAATATGACCTGCCTTGCACAAAGCCTTGCTGACAATCTCTAATCGACTCTCTTTATCCAAATACTTATATATCCTGTTCTTTGCAATACCAACTAATAATTCACCCACGACAGATGTCAGGCTCACTGGCTTATTCTTAGAGGTTTTCTTGAACAATGGAACAAATTTAACTACCGTCCAATCCTCTGGCACACTGCCTTGGCTAAGGATATTTGAAATCTCTCTAACAGTACCGCTGCAACTTCTACACTAGCCTTCCACAAAGGCTGAGGGGACATCTTGACAGGGCTTATTTGCCTCAAAACAGCAAAAACTTCCTCCTCTGTAATCTGGATATGGTTCATGATCTCATTACTCTTTTGCTGCAGTTCTTCAGAGCTGCAGCATTTCTGTATGTGTAACATATCTGTACCTTGATAAGGATTTTATCTGGGTCTGAATCTATTCATAGATGACCATTGTGATTTTTAAGAAGACCAGCCGCCCCACAAGTTTGAAGGCTGTGCTCTCAGTTCTGGATAACCCCACCATAGGAAACATTCTCTCCAAAATCACCATGTCTAGTCCTTTCAACTTCCAATAGGTTTCAATGAGATCCTTGGGCTTTTTTTCTAAATTTCAGTGAGTACAGGCTGAAAGCTGCCAAACACTCTTCATATGTCAATCCCTTCATTCCTGGAACTATCCTTGTGAACTGCTTGGGATTCTCTCCAATGACAACACATCCTTTGAGATATGGGGCCCAGAACTGTTGACCATACTCCAAGCTCAGCCTGATTAGTATCTTATACAGGGTCACCAGTAGCTCCTTGCTTTTGTGGTCTATTCCCCTTGAAGTAAATGCCAACATTGCACAGACACAACCTGTGAATCAATCTTCTGGGAATGCTGCACGAGAACTCTTAAGTCCCTCTGCAGCTATGATGCTTGAGCTTCTCCACATTTAGATAATAATCTGTAATGTTGTCCCTTTAATCAAAATGCTTTCTCTTTGCCAACACTGTATTCCATCTGCCACTGTTTGCCCATTCTTCCTTATCGTCTAATTCCTATTGCAATCACATGGCTTCCTCAGCACTACCAATCCCTCCACCTATCTTTGTATCATTCACAAACTTTGTCACAAAACCTTCAATTACATTATACAATACATAGACAAACAAAATGTGTAAGTAGTGGTCACAATAAGTTGAGATCACAATACTGACCACTGAGGAACACCACTAGGTACTGGCAGCCATCCAGCAAAGGCCCCATTTATTCCTACTCATGGTCTCCTGTCTGCCAACCATTCCTCTGTCCATGCCAGTATCCTTCCTGTAATGCCATAGGAGTTTAATTTGCTAAACAGTCTCATCAGTATCCCATTATCAAATGCCTTCTGGAAATCCATCTAAATGAATTTCACTGCCTGTCATTTATCCAACCTACTGGTTACATCCTCAAAGAGCTCTGACAGATTTGTCTGGCAAGTTTTGTCTGTCTTCAGAGAAACCATACTGACTTTGACTTATATTATCATTAGACTCCAAGTACCCCAAACCTTCACCCTTAATAATGGACTCCAACACTTTCCTCACCACTGAGGTTAGGTTAGGGTGAATGGTCTATAATTTCTTTTCTTGTGCCTTCCTCCATTCTTAAAGAGTGGAGTGACATTTGCAATCTTCCAGTTCTCCAGGACCATGCAAATTTCACGTGATTCTTGAAAGATCATTACAAATGCATCCATTATCTCTTCAGCAACCTCTCTGGAATCTGGAACATAGTCCATCTGGTCCCAGTGACTTATCAACCTTTAAGTTTCTGAGTTTGCCATGCTCTTTTCCCCTTGTAATAGCAATGGCACTCACTCATGTCCCCTAAAACTCATGAACCACTAGCACAGTGCTTGTTTTTTTTCCCCATAGGGAAGACTGATGCAAAGTACCCATTAAGTTCATTTGCCATTTCTTTGTCTACCATTACTACCTCACCAGCAACATTTCCCAGTGATCCATTATGAATTCCAATGTCAATTCTCTCTCAGAATTCAATGACATGGCAAAGTACAGCTCCAACACCATATACAAGTTTGCTGATGGCACCACTGTTGTGAGCTGTATCAAAGTTGGTGATGAATCAGCATAGAGGAGGGAATCGGAACACTTTACTGAGTCATGTCCTAACAGCAACCTCTCACACCATGTCGATAAGACAGAAAAACTGATAGTAGAAGAGGAGAAGGAAACTAGAGGTCCATAAGCCAGTAATCACCGGAGGATCAGAGGGGAAGCACACCAGTAAGTTTAAATTAGGGTGTCTCTCTCAGAGGACCTGTCCTGGACCCATTATGGAAAGATAACTGTGAATAAAGCATGACAGCACCTCTACTTCCTCAGTAGTCTGCGGAGATTTGGCATGTCATCAAAAACCTTGGTAATGTTCTGTAGTTGTGAGGTGCAGTCTGCTGACTGGCTGTGTTATAGCCTGGTCAGGGAACAGAAATGCCTTTGAGCAGAAAATCCCAACAAGAGGTAGTGGATTCAGCCCAGTACATCAATGGTAAAACCCACACAACTATTGAGCACATCTACATGAATCATGGCTGTAGAGAAATAGGATCAATTATCAAGGATCCTCATCACTAAGGCCAAGCTCTTTTCGCACTGCCACCATCAGCTGGAATGTACAGGGTTTCTGCTCAAAGCTTTGGCTGCACTTATTTTCATAGATGCTGCTGGCCTGCTGAGCTCCTCCAGCATTCTGTGTATGTTCCATGTCATTCATAGCTGTTAATTTCTAACAGTGCTTCAGTTCAATTTATATCCTTTTAAAGCTTTTTTTGTCTTCTTATTTATTCAGGAGAATTTTGTAACCTCTCCTGCACTCTCCTTTTTACTTTATCCTCACTCATCCAAAATGTTGAAATGTTAAGCCTAACATTTAGGTCAAAGACAAACTTCATCCAATCCCTCCAACTGCAATTTTAACCTATCACCTGCCTAAATTCTAGCACAGGCATGGGCAAACTACGGCCCGCTTTTTAATCCGGCCCGCAGAACTTGATGAAATTATATTAATAAACCTTGTTAACGTTTTTTCCCCGCAATTCTGGCATTTTCCTAATAGATGACGCATTCTATATACATTTGTGGTGACCCATTTCCTGGCACATCCGAACCGGTTCACAATTAGCCAGCGTTCCGGCTAAGGGAGATAGCCTGCGGGGGTTTGCGAGCACAGAGCTTTGGAGCCTCTGCGCCACGGGGGGCAGGTTGAGGGAGACTTAAAAGTGAGGCTGTGGATTTCGAATAAAGTTTTTTTCTTCGACTGCAGTTACCGACTCCGTGTCGTAATTTTAGCGCTGCATGTAGCACACCGCTACACATTGACTTTGTTGAGGTGCAGCGTATTACACCACATTTGCGCTTTATTCTTTGTTCCGCTCGACCTATTTGTGTGAACAGAGTCCTGAACAGCGTCCTGAACATCAACAAAGCCAGCCACAGATCCAAGTTAACTGACCAACTCCTCAGATCCATCCTGAGAATCGCCACAACAAAACTAAATCCAGACTTTGATGCGCTGGCTAAAAAGGGAGACCAACAACACTGTTCCCACTGAAATTAAAAATAAGTTTCTTTGTTGTGTTATGTAAAAAATGCATTTGAAAATATTTTCTTCAATAAGCCTTACATGTTACATGTCATTTCAGTTAAGTGATGGACATGAGTAGTACGCAGATGCACATACGCTCTCAAAATAAAAAATGCGCTCCAGATCAAATAACGCGTTCCGCATACTGGCGCGCTGTCACTGTTCTGTCCTTGTGCTGGTCGTTGTTGAGTTTTGGCACAGGGGACAATTGAATAAGAAGGTGTAGGACAAGTAGACCTGCATCTCCTACCGTTTTTGAAATAAAGACAGGCAGGAGGAGAGTGATGATGATAATATCTTGAAGGATAACAGAATTTTCAGTGCTTTAAAATAATAACTGTTACTATTAAAATAAGCTGTATTTTATTCATTTAATTTTCAGTGTTTTAAAAGTCATTTCAATAAATAGCTAAATACCATGGGACTTCAAAGACAGATATTTTGTTGTAATGCATTTGTTCATTTTCAATTGAAATTAAAGCACATGTTTTCTACATATGCCATGATATTTTATTTTCTCTTATGAGGTGTATTACCAAAACACTTCGTCCATCTGCTCCTGGTCCTGTCAAATTTTAGAACCCTAAGTCAAAAAGTTTGCCCACCCCTGTTCTAGCACTATGTTTCTTTTGCTACCAGTAGTGAAAGTACACTGAACCTGGCTTATACTAACATACCAAGTTCCTCTGGCCCACATTGGGCTCCTAGATCACTTCTCTGTTAAGCTAATTGCAGCATTCAAACCACTGATCAAACTGGACAAACCAGTTCTGAGGGAGTGATCTCAGCATTGCAGGACGGCTTTGAAAACACGAACTGGAGTATGCTCAGAAAGGCTGCTGCCCAGGGCAACCACATTCACATCGAGGAATATGTGGACTCCATAACCAACAAACACAGAGACATGTACTGAGAAATTTACCATCACAGAGCAGATACTCTGTCTGGCTGAAGCTGAGGTGAGGAAGTCTCTGGCCAGAGTCAACCCATCCAGATCTGCAGGGCCCAATAATGTACCAGGTGGGGTTCTGAAAGACTGGGCAGACCAACTAACTGAGGTGCTGACAGATATGTTCAACATCTCACTGGAACAGTCCATTTTACCCTTGGATTTCAAGATGGCAACGTCATCCCAGTGCCTAAGAAAGTGAGAGTAACCGACTTAAATGAGTGTCGTGAGGTGGCATTACCATCAACGATGATGAAATGACTTGAGGAGCTGGTCATCGAGTGCATTAACACCTTTCTCTGGCTACATTACAGCCTTTCCAGTTTGCTTATCACTTGAATCAATTCACTGATTTAACACCATTATACCCCAGAAACTGATGGGGAAACTGTCCTCGCTGGGTCTGAGCACCTCCATCTGTAACTGGATCCTGGACTTCATAATGGTGAGGTCACAGTCAGTCTGTGTGGGCAGCAACATCTCTAGTTCCATTACAGTGAACATTGGTGCACCCCTGGGCTGTGTGCTCAGCGCACCACTGTGTCACAGGGTTCATCTCAAACTGTATCATACATTTTGCGAATAGCACTTCAGTGCTTATAGTAATGATAACTTAGAGTACAGAGAGGAAGTGCAGCAGAAGTGTGTGAACAGCAAGTTAAGTCTGAACTTGGTTAAGATCAAGGGAATGACTGTGGATATTTGCAAGGTGCAGATGAACCATCCCCCTCTGTGTGACATGATTCCTCTGTGGAGAGTTAAGTGCACCAAGTTTCTGGGAGTTTATATCCTGGATGACCTCACCTGGTCCATCAACATCACCTCCCTGAGTGAGGCTGCAGCAGCGCCTCCACTTTGTAAGGATATTCAGGTGTATGAGCACCCTCCATCAGCGAAATTTTACAGGAGCCCTGACAAGCTACATCTCCATCTGGTATGGGAGCAGCAGAGCATCGGTCCAAAGGTCTCTACAAATGACTGTGAGTACGACGGAGATTATAATTGAGGTTTCCCTACCATCCATCAGGGACATTTATCAGGAGTGCTGTGTACACCGGGCACTTAGGATTCCAGCCATCCTTCCAGCATCCTCTTTCACTTTCTACTGCCAGGCAGGAGACTCCGATACATTAAGACATATAGAGTCAGGATGGGAAACAGTTTCTTCCCTTGGGCCATTAGCCTCACTGCTGTATCACATTCGTAATGTCACCAGTTCGTTGGTTCTGTACCCAACAATATTTAATTTATGCTCTTTGCTTTGTGTGTTTACGCCTGATTCATTTGCAGATTTTATGCTTACTTTCCTAAGTTATTGTACCTCATATGTGTGTTACGTATACGTCTGCGCTTTACCCCGGTCCAGAGCAATCTTGTTTCCTTTGATGATATACATGTACGTATTTTGATGACAACAAACTAGATTTGACTATCCTTCCTCACTGTCTCAGCCATATACTGTATCCACTTGTATACCAACTTCCCATCCTCAGCCCTATCACTCGAGTTTCCACTCCCCTGCCAAAGCAGTTTAAACTTCCACAAGAGCTCTAGCAAACCTGTCTGCAATGATATTGGTCCCCCCACCCCCCACCCCCGGTTCAGGCCTGAAATGTCAACTGTTTATTCCTTTCCATAGATGCTGCCTGAACTATTCGGTTCATCCAACATTTTAAATGCATTTCTTTGGTTTTCCAGCATATGCAGAATCTCGTATATGATTTGCCAGGTCCTGTCTTATTATAATACAATGGCTACCCCTCCCCTCCAAATTTAAATTCAAAATCCATACCTTTTTCCAAAAGCATCTTGAATTAAAGTATGCTCCTCTGAAATATCACATTAGCCATGCAATCACTGACCAATCCTCATATTTCTAAACTCAGAGCATTTGACAGAGAGATAAACTTGGAAATCCAGCTCCCGAACCATCAACAACTCCCAGAGCAGACACTGCAACATCTCATTGCTCTGAAATTAAGACCAAGCTAAACAATACTCTCTGGCTGATCTCCCTCACCTTTCACAATGCCCAGATGTCACCAGTGGCCATTTTCAGATCAGGTAGTTATTACCAGGGTGGAGTTGTATGGTCGTAGTCAAAAGTTCACAGCAGATATCAGGATTCTATTTTTACCCAGTGGCTCTTCAGAGTTTGGAATGCAGTTCCTGAGAGTGTAATATCCAGATGAGCACTGGAATCATCAAGGCATAGAGGACGATGAATGAAGTGTGTTCAATTGGGATTAGTATAGATAGGTACTTGATGGTCAGCGTGGTCCGGTATGTGCTGTAGATTTATGATTATAGTGGCTTCAATGTTCAAAGTAATTTAATAACCAATGTGCATACAGTATACTGTATGTCATCATACACTACCCTGAGATTCATTTTCATGCAGACGCTCATAATTTTACAAAGAAATACAATAGAAGCAATGAAAAACTACAGACAAATAACCAAAGTGCAAAAGACAAACTGGTGGAGGTAGCATCATGCCATGGGGATGATTTTCAAGAGCAGGGACTGGAAATCTGGTCAGTATTGTTGGGAAGATGAATACTGCTAAACACAGAGATTCTGGATAAAAACCTCCTAGCTCTGCTAGAAAGTTTAAAGTCCATCTTTTGTCAAGACAACAACCCAAAGCACAATGCCAGAGCAATTATGAAGTGGCTTCAAATGAAGAAAATTAATGTCCTTGTTCCAGTCAGATTCTTGACCTTAATTGATCGAACATCTCTGGCAAGACCTCATGATGTCTGTCCACCACAGTTCTACACTTATCTGGCACAGCTTGAGCAATTTGCAAGGAGGAATGAGAAAATCTTGCTCCATCACATTGGTCAAATTTAGTACACTAATTTAAAACATTAGTCTCTGTAATAGCTGTGAGAGATTCACCTAAATAATGAGAAAATGGGAATGAATAGTATTGACCTGAATTTTTAGTTTTTCATGCTTTCTAATTCTCCCTGGTTTTGGACTCTATAGCAAAAAAAAAGGCTCATCCTGTACCTTTCATCAAATGTTACCTATGTCTATGATGTGAAATCTGTCTGTTCTCAGTCTGTTTGCATCCGGTGGCAAACAGGAGAACAGAACCAAGCAGAATTAACCAGAGAGATATTCCTATTAGATCAGGATTGGCCACAGAAGCAAGAGTGAATAACTTGGAAAGTTTTCAGCCCCAGAAACTGCATGGTATCTCTCTGACCCTTTTTCTCTCTGGACCACATCACCACCCTATTTTCCAGGAAAATCTTTCACCTCTCTGTGGGTGAATTTGCATCTGTGGCTTTCAACATGTGATATATGCTTAGTGAAATGAACAGCCCTTTGTTCTCAATCTGTGTGTTTCCTGTTGTAAATGTGGTGTCAGAAAGAGACAGGATTAAAACATGCAGTATTATAATTTGAAATATAGTAATTGCAGAGTCGCATTAAATTACTGAGGAGGAATCTGTAAAAAAAAAGGTCACTTGGAAAAAAACTTCCTCTTTAAATATACCAGATTTTGGTATAAATATACCTCCACAACCATCTGTGGCAACGAATTGCATTACCACTCTCTAGCTAAAGAAATTCCTTTTCATCTCTACTCTAAATGGATGTCCATCTATTCTGAGGCTATAACCCTCAGACTTAGTCTTCACCATGATAGGACACAGTCGCTCAATGTCCACTCTGTCCAGGGCTTTCAGTATCCGATAGGTTTCAATTAAATCCTCCTCATTCTGGTAAACTCCAGCAATACTGCACAGAGCCATCAAATGTTCTGCATACATTAACCCCTTCATTCACAGGATCATTCCTGTGAACCTGCTCGGGATAGTCTCCAATGCCCGCACACCCTTTCTTCAAAAAGGGACCCAAAAGTATTCAATACTCCAAAGGCAGTCTGACAACTGCCTTACAAAGCCTCATCATTCAATCCTTGCTTTTATATTCTAGTCCTCCCAAAACGAATTCTAACATCGCACTTGCTTTTCTTCCTACCAACTCAGCCTGCAGGTTAACCTTTGGGAGTCCTGCATGAGGACTCCCAGATCCCTTTGAACCTTTGATTTCTGAATTTTCTCCTCTTAGAAAACAGTCTACACCTTTAATCCTTCTACCAAAGTACATGATCATACACTTCCCTACACTGTATTCTATCTGCTACACTTTGCACAGTCTCCTGACCTATGTAATCATTCTGTAGGCACCCAGCTTGCTCAACACTACCTCCCCTCTACTTATCTTGTATCATTCATAAAACCATCAATACTGTTATCCAGACAATTGAGATACAATATTATGTGAAAATAAATTATCTTGACACCAAGCAGGGAGAAACACAACTAGTCAACGGCAGGCATTCAGAAAAGAGCCCCCTTTATTCATCCTCCCAGCTTCCTGTCAGTCAGGCATTCTTCCATTCATGCTGGTATCTTTCCTGTATTATCATGGCCTCTCATCTTGTTAAGCAGCCTCTTGTGCAGCATCTTGTCAAGGATCTTCTGAATATGCAAGTAAACAACCATGGATGTAAAACACATACATATTTTGATATTAAATGTATTTTGAACGTTATTTTCAAACTATTCTCTCTAAACTCAAATGACTGTTGTACATGAAAATCACCGCACCCGAGCAGTTTCTGATATACTCAAACCATCCCATCTGGCACCATCAATCATTACATGGTCAAAGTCACTTTATCACTATCTTCACCATTCTAATGTTTGATCCGAACAAGTAAACCTGTGAACCATGTCTACATTGAGTTGCTGACACATGATTTGCTGATTAGATATTTGCATTAATGAACAGACGTACAGGTTTACCTAATAAAGTGGCTACTGATTGTGTGGAAAGCAAGACAGTACGAGTGCATTGTTTGAACAACGTTATAAACACAAAGAATACAATGCACTGCAGTACAGCTCCTGGAGATATTTTGTGAATAAAGCTTACATGTCAGATTTTAGAAAAAAGCTACCTGGATTGAATTTGAGATGAACAGAGTACAGAGGGTCTCAGGTGTTCTTTCAAATAAAGTGAGCATGAAGCTGCAGCAAGCAATCAGGAAGGTAAAGGACATTTTGTCATTGTGAGGGGCGAGAGTTTAGAGGACTAATGTCACACAAAGGAGGGTGTGTGAAGTCAACTGGAATATAATGTCTACCTCTGATACCCGTAATTATATAGAAGTGAAGAGCAGCATTGAAGGTAATGGAGAAGAGATTCAATTTGATGATTCCTGGGATGAGAAAGCTGTCCTTTTCTGAGAAGCTAAAAACATTGGACGGTACAGTTTGGAATTTGGAGTAACGAGGGTTGATCTTATTGAGATTTGAAAGATCCAGAGGGAGGTGACAGTGTAGATGTTGAGAAGTTCCCAAGAGTGGGAACGACTCAAATAAGAGGGTCATGTTGTGTGATCATTTAAAAGTAATGTACATCACTATTTCTTCTCACTGTGTTAAATCCAGAATCTTAAACACTAGAGTTATTGAGTGAAATAACATATATAAATACAACATATATAACAATCACAGCACGGAAACAGGCCATCTCGGCCCTCCTAGTCCATGCCGAACTCTTAATCTCACCTAGTCCCACCTACCCGCACTTAGCCCATAACCCTCCACTCCTTTCCTGTCCATATACCTATCCAATTTTTCCTTAAATGACACAACTGAACTGCCCTCTACTACTTCTACAGGAAGCTCATTCCACACAGCTATCACTCTCCGAGTAAAGAAATACCCTCTCGTGTTCCTTAAACTTTTGCCCCCTAACTCTCAAATCATGTCCTCTCATTTGAATCTCCCCTGCTCTCAATGGAAACAGCCTATTCACGTCAACTCTATCTATCCCTCTCAAAATTTTAAATACCTCGATCAAATCCTCCCTCAACCTTCTACGCTCCAAAGACCTAACTTGTTCAACCTTTCTCTGTAACTTAAGTGCTGAAACCCAGGTAACATCCTAGTAAATCGTCTCTGCACTCTCTCTAATTTATTAATATCTTTCCTATAATTCGGTGACCAGAACTGTACACAATATTCCAAATTTGGCCTTACGAATGCCTTGTACAATTTTAACATTACATCCCAACTTCTGTACTCAATGCTCTGATTTATAAAGACCAGCGTTCCAAAATCCTTCTTCACCACCCTATCTACATGAGACTCCACCTTCAGGGAACTATGCACTGTTATTCCTAGATCTCTCTGTTCCACTGCCTTCCTCAATGCCCTACCATTTACCCTGTATGTTCTATTTGGATTATTCCTGCCAAAATGTAGAACCTCATACTTCTCAGCATTAAACTCCATCTGCCAACGTTCAGCCCATTCTTCTAACTGGTATAAATCTCCCTGCAAGCTTTGAAAACCCACCTCATTATCCACAACACCTCCTACCTTAGTATCATTGGCATACTCACTAATCCAATTTAACACCCCATCATCCAGATCATTTATGTATATTACAAACAACATTGGGCCCAAAACAGATCCCTGAGGCACCCCGCTAGTCACGGGCCTCCATCCCGATAAACAATTATCCACCACTACTCTCTGGCATCTCCCATCTAGCCACTGTTGAATCCATTTTATTACTCCAGCATTAATACCTAATGACTGAACCTTCTTAACTAACCTTCCATGTGGAACTTTGTCAAAGGCCTTGCTGAAGTCCATATAGACTACATCCACTGCCTTACCCTCGTTGACATTCCTTGTCACTTCTTCAAAATATTTAATAAGGTTTGTCAAACATGACCTTCCATGCACAAATCCATGCTGGCTACTCCTAATCAGATCCCGTCTATCCAGATAATTATAAATACTATCTCTAAGAATACTTTCCATTAATTTACCCACCACTGATGTCAAACTGACAGGTCTATAATTGCTAGGCTTACTTCTAGAACCTTTTTTAAACAATGGAACCACATGAGCAATATGCCAATCCTCCAGCACAATCCCCGTTTCTAATGACATCTGAAAGATCTCCGTCAGAGCTCCTGCTATCTCTACACAAACTTGCCTCAAGGTCCTGGGGAAAATCCTGTCAGGACCCGGAGATTTATCCACTTTTAAATTTCTTAAAAGCTCCAGTACTTCCACCTCTTTAATTGTCATAGGTTCCATAACTTCCTTACTTGTTTCCCACACCTTGCGCAATTCAATATCCTTCTCCTTAGTGAATACCGAAGAGAAGAAATCGTTCAAAATCTCTCCCATCTCCCTCGACTCCACACATCGCTGACCACCCTGATTCTCTAAGGGACCAATTTTATCCCTCACTATCCCCTTGCTTTTAATATAACTGTAGAAACCTTTCGGATTTACTTTCACCTTATTTGCCAAACCAACCTCGTATCTTCTTTTAGCTTTTCTAATCTCTTTCTTAAGATTCCTTTTACATTCTTTATATTCCTCGAGCAATTCCGTTACTCCATGCTGCCTATATCTATTGTAGACATCCCTCTTTTTCCGAACCAAGTTTCTAATATCCCTTGAAAACCATGGTGCTTTCAAACCTTTAACCTTTCCTTTCAACCTAACAGGAACATAAAGATTCTGTACCATCATAATTTCACCCTTAAATGACCTCCATTTCTCTATTACATCCTTCCCATAAAACAACTTGACCCAATCCACTCTCTCTAAATCCTCTAAATGGATCAATCTGTGAAGAAATGGAAATTTGAGAGCATTGTGGAGCCAGCTGAGGCTGAGAAGACTTGATGCAAATCACCCAGATCAATTTGAGAAGTGAGTGAGTCAGAGTTGAGGAGCCTGGTGACCCAGTCAAGCTCCTGATCTGTTCTGTGTTCCCCTGTGGAGGTGGAGGTGCAGATGTCTCATGATGTACTTCTAGAGCAGAGAGACACAATAAATCGCATTAATATTGATAGGGATGGGATAGCAGTGATATCACAGTGGACAGTAAGACCAGAGGAAATGTTCAGCCTCCCAGAATCAGCTACATCTCTCACCTCAGCCTGGTTTCCATCTGCTGTTCAATGTTCCCCTGTGGCTCCTCACCAGACATTGCCTCTGCCTCTGACAAGAGTCCATCACTCTTGGTCTAATACCCTCATGTAACAAACCCATCATCAGTGGACTCTGACCATTGGAACCCTGCACACCTCAGACCCTCAAGTCCATCCCTCACCCGGAGGGAGCTCACTCAGTCTGTCCCTCATCATAAGCACCCTCAAAAACCTTCTCTCTACCTCAGGACCTCCCTCATTATCAGACCATACCTCTACCTGAGGAGCTCCTTCAATTCCCATGAGCTCCCTCATTCATCCTAAATTAGACTCTCTCTCTCTCTCTCTCTCAAACCCTCGCTCGGTCCAGGATTGTCACTGCATCACAGGAGCTCTAACATCCTACACGATGAGCTGGGAGTAGGTATGGTGAGGGAGAGCATGAGGGGAGTTAGCTTTGGCCGCAATGAGAATCCAGGTGTCTCTAATTCTCTGCTGCCAGAGGAGTTGAGGAGATTGGCACCCTTGGACTGTCACGTCTTAAGGAATTCCCTCACCTCAGACCCTCCAACCATTGGCATGCTGAGAAGGTTCGCTGACAAATGGCTAAGGGCCTCTTTCTCCCTCCTCACTGTCCCCTTCACACTCCTTTCGCTCTCCTCGCTTGCACTTTCTATCCCAACTACTAAATCCTTCGTCCTTCCTTCTCACTTTCCTCCTGCAACTCTCTCCCCACACAATTCCCCCTCCCTTCCTGTCCCCACACAATCTCTCCAGCGTGTCTCCCCAGGCTTTCCCTCCAGCTTTCTCTACTCCCAAGGGCACTCCCTTTCTCTTCCACTTCGTTCCCCATGCTTTCTCTCTCCTTAATCCTCCCTTCCTCTCTTTCCACCATCACTAACTGCCACCCTCCCTCACCCTCTATTTCCTCTCTCTTCACGGCCCCACACTCTCTCTCCCTCCATTTCTGTCCTTTGTCCCTTTGACCTTACTCTAACCACTTGATGTCTGCCAGCTGTATTTGGTCTCTCACTCCTTCGGTCATTCTCCCTTTGCTGCCTCCCTCTCCGTGAGTCCCCTTAGACCTGCATTTCAGACTGTTGCTCTCCCTCAGTCCGTGCCCACCTTAGGGTGTTGCCTGACCTTTGCACTCCCTCACCTCAGACATCCTCCCTCCACAACCCTCACTAAAAACCAGGCGATTCCTCACCTCAGACATTCTTCCTCCCCCGAGACCCTCACTAAACAACAGAACTCCCTCACCTCAGACTATCATTCCCCCTGAGACCCTCACTGAACACAGGACGCTCTCTCAACTCAGAAGCTCCTCGGACACAGTCAAACTGAGAAGAGCGGAGCGGAGATTTCCAGTGGGATGAAAAGCACAGAGCGGAGCTCACACAGCAGACAGTAATTCCCTGGCCAATGGTGGCGAGGGATTGAGCTCGCGCCGTGGGCGGGGCTACCTGAACAATCGCAGAGAGCGACTGGAGGTAGTTATTCCCGAACTAATGGAGAGGGCGGAACGCGATGGGCGGGGCTCCCTTATCAATGATGGCGAGATCCCGGAGCTCACCAAAGGGGAGAGGTTACCAGAAAATAGGGAAATTGATGTTGATGCTCAGAACCCCCCGTCCCCCGTCTCCCCTTGTGGGTCTTCCCTCTCTCTGCTGGGCTCCACATCAGTGACAGTAAAGTGATCACATTCCCGCACACAGACAGTGAAGCTCCCTTTACCAGGGTTTCTCAGCTTTTCTCTGCCATGGAACTCTCCCATTGACTGAGGGGTCCCTGGACCCAGGTTGGGAGCTCCTGCTTCTACACGGTCTCCGTGTCTCCCCGTTTGGGTGTCCGGGTCTTCCCTCGCTCTGCTGCGCGTCACATCAATGACAGTAAAGTGATAACACTCCCGCAATCGGACAGTGAAGCTCCCTTTACCAGGAGTTCCCAGCTTTTCTCTCTCATGGACCTCTCCCACTAACCCATTCCCAGGTTGGGAATTCCTGCTTCTTCACGGTCCCATCACACATGCCCGAAATCAGGCTCACGGTGAAGCTCCCTCTGCAACGTCCAATCGCACACTCTCACGGATTAGACATAGAGTAAGGCTCCCTGCACACTATGCCATCACACACTCCTGTGGTCAGACACAGAGAAGCACTTTCTATAGGTTCCGTTACACAATACCGGTGTCAGACACGGAGAAGCTGCCTCTACACAATACCATCACACTCTTCCACAATTAGATATATAGTGAAGCGCCCTCCACACTCTCCCATCTCACACACAACCCCGTGGTCAGACAGAGTAAAGCTCTGTCCCATCACGTGTCCCATCACGTACTGCTGGGGTTAAGCCCCATCCACCCCCATCAATCAGCTCGCTGAGGTCACTAGGGTCAAGGGTCAAGGTTTAGACCCCTCCCCATGACCTTGATTGTGCGTTAGAGGTCAATGGTTGTGGAGAGAGGGTACGTGTCATAGGGCAAAGGTTTGGAATGACAGCTAGAGGTCGTGGCAGTTCGAGTCACGGGTCGAGGCCGATCAAGCATTAATGTGCCGGGAAACTTGGGTGATGGTTAAATATGGAAGTTATCGGTCAGGTTTAGAAAATCAAATTTCACTGTAACAATGTTCAGGGGCACCACGAAAGTGTACGACTTCACCCACTTGACCCCTGACCTGTGGTCGATGAGAATTGTCACCAGGTGGGCAATACTATTCCGGAAAGACTCCGAGGTAGGGCTTGAGAGAGAGCTTCGGCAACTTTCTCGGCCATAGTGCTTCCCACGAACCCGTCACATATGTTCACACTGTCCGGTATCGCTCAGCCCCGCTGTCTCCAACTTCGTCCATGGACAGTTTCCAAAGCTTGTTGCAGATTTACTTCCCCCGTTAACAGGCACATGGGCCCGGCTCGACTCGCGTATTTTAACTACTCTTCGCTGCGGCTCCTTCACACTCTGTCAGGGGAACGGATCAGAAGGTTCCTATGTTCGTTTTATTTAATATTCTCCCTGACCTGCTCCAGATTACTGCGGCGTTATTCTAAATGCTCCGGAGCGGAGTGTCGCCTGTAACTTACTCCGTCAGACCTGTATCAGACCCCGCCGTGTCGGCTCTGAATCCCCTCTTTACTTCATCGACATCAGGGCGAGGAAACAAACCCCGGGAAAAAAAAACGCACAGAGACCTTGATTTAGTTTTCCGAAACTCTCGGGATATAATATACAGTTGGTGTAATTTTCAAGATATATATGTTCATTTTTTTTGTCAATAACAGACTTGGGAATGTTGATTTGGTTCCTCAGCCAAACTGTCAACACAGTTTGGGAACAACTGGGCTCCGAGAACTAGTTCCTACAACACCGACCGGGACATCCTTCAGGCCCAAGAAGGGTCTGATTATTCCTTGCATTTAAACACACTGACACCAGGAACAGGAGCGGGCCACTCGGCCCCTCTAGCATGTCATGTTATTCAATAAGACCCAGGCCCCCAACAACACTCCAATCCCTACTTTGCCCGGACCATTGGCCCCACTTGCAGGTCAACAGTCTGTCGGTGTTTGCCCCCCAATGTGGTGAATCCCTCTGCTCGTCAGCACTGTGGTCTTAGACATTTCCACAGGTGAGCCCCTTCTGACCCCACCCTCTCATACCATCTTTATCCTTTCAATAAAATCCCTCTCTCCTTTATTCCTCATCTGGGATCCCTCCCTCTCCGGGCGGCCGGCATCAGGCCGACGGCCCGAGCGGTCTCCTCCCACCTCTCAGCGATACATCGGAATCCGGCCGCAGGAGACGCTTCACAAACGCCCCCAACTTCCCTTGGAAGGAAAAAGAAATAAATCAAAAATCGGGACATTTACTTTGGAATTTGTTCCTCTTAAAGTCAGGGAATCATTCAGACAGCTGATTGCTGAGAGGAATCATTGGTCATTAAAGTTCAAGCAGGTTCGTTTGGACGGATTTGAAGTGGAGTTCGGGGGTGTCACAGTGAAAGGGCGGCAAGGCTGAACTCTCTCGTTGTCTGAACAGTCTTTCCAGCTGTGGCAGCAATTAACAATTTACTTCCTCTGACTTTTCATTCCTCTCACCTGCTTTTCACTTCTCCCTGGGTCCACTCCTCCACCCCTTTCTCCTATTGTTTAATCTCCTCTCCTATTAGATTTTTTTCCCCTCCTGCTCTTGAGATTTCCCATCTACCTGCCTTCAACTATCATCTTCGAGAAAGCCTTTTCCTCACCCGCCCCGTTTTTATTCAGATATTCACCCCCCCCCCCAGTCCTGAAGAAGGATCTCAAATGGAAACGTCGACTCTTTTCGATAGATGCTACCTGACCTGCTGGGTACCTTCAGCATTTTGAGAGAGTTGTTTCAGGATTTCCAGCACCTGCAGACTTCCTCGGGTTTGTGATTTATTCCCCGTCGACACTCCGGCCACCGGAGGCGCTGCGGAGACTTCCGACAATCGGTGGTGATGTGCAGACCTTCCGGCTGCTCGTGGCTCTGTGGCAACTTCCAAGCTTCGTGCTGGACTCAAGTGCAGTTCTGACCCCAGGTGTCGCGGTGATTCTCCAATGAGAAAGGGGCTGATGTCGGCTTCGTGTAAATCGGGGGCCATTTGCGGTTTAGGGCTTCGCCCTCTCCGGTATCGTAGCCACGGTTTTAGCTTTGCTCTCGAGCCTGGGCTGTGGGATCAATTAGTTGTGGCTCCCAAAGCGGGGAAGAGGTTGGGGTTTGGGGAACTGTCTGTGTGTGTGCGGGGTGAGTGATCGGAAAGGTGTGGGACGGTAGGCGATTGGGGACAGGGGAGGGGAGGGTGGTGTTGTGAGAAGGTGAGACATTCCGTCACCCGAGTCAAATGACGTAGGAGACAAGGGAGGATGTGACCCATTGAATCGGACGTTCGCGTGTCCCTTCAGGAAGCAACAATTCTTCTCTTTATATTATCTTGCTGTTAACGTTGTGTTTGTTACAAAGCCCCAGAGATGAAAACAGTTGTCACCATCATGTGCTGCGAGTACAGATTAGGAAGCGGGTGGCGAGTGGGGGATGGTCTGTGACCGCTGCGTCAAAGAAGGACACGGGTTTGTACAGTGGGCTTGGATCTGGTGGCATATCTGTATTTACAATGGGAAAGGGGAAAAGGAAGGGGCTCAGAAGAGAGAGATTTAACCAGCGAAGCATGGTCAGGGGTGGAGAGGTACAGGAGCTATCTGATAGATCCTTTTAATTGTTTTTTGTTTTATATAATCTCACAGATGGTGACTGAGGTGACTTGTTGAGGGAGGATACCCGGAGGTGAGCAGGTCAGACACGGTATCAGGAGAGTGACATTGATGTCATTTCCTGTGTCACGGGTATAGACAGTAGCCTCATGTGAGCAGTTGGTGAAGGTGCAACTGTCAGTTGTTCACCGGAACACTTTTGGTGTTTGTATTGTCCAGGTAATCTAAGGCCGTCTGAAGAGCCATTGAGATCACATCTGCCGTAGACCTATTGTGGCGACGGGCAAATTGCAGTGGGTCCAGGTCCTTGCTGAAGCAGGAGTTCATTCTCACCATGACCAACCCTTCAACATTTTATCACTAGAGATGTGGTACTCACTGGTCTTTGTGTTACTTGTCATCTGTAATCAGTAATTTGGTTGAGAATGTACAGAGTATGGTTACTACGTTTGCAGCAAGTAAGTTCAAACAATTACGTTTTTGAAAAATAGTAAGTGTAAACACTGCCCTCTTTTTTCTTGTCCGCAATCAGCCTTGCCCCCTCCTTACTGCCTATGCTCTTCCATTTCACCCACACATTTAGACATTAGACACAAGTTCAGAGTGAAAGGTGAAATATTTTAGGGGAATCTAAAGGCAAATCCTCACTCAGAGGTTGGTGAGAGTGGAATGAGCTGCCAGCAGATGTGGATGATGGGGGTTTGATTTAGACACCAATGCGAAGTTTGGGTGAGAACATGGATGTGAGGTGTATGAAGGCTATGGTTCAGGTAGTTGGAACTGGGCCTGAAGGAATATTCCCCAGGCTGCACACAAGGTGAGAGAAGAGATTGCTGAGACTCTGGCTAGGATCTTTATGTCCTCGTTGTCCACGGGAATGGACCCAGAGGATTGGAGGGAGGCGAATGTTGTCCCCCTGTTCAGAAAAGGAAGTAGGGATCGTCCAGGTAATTATAGACCAGTGAGCTTTATGTCTGTGATGGAAAAGCTGTTGAAAAAGATTCTTGGAGATAGGATCTATGGGCATTTAGAGAATCATGGTCTGATCAGGGACAGTCAGCATGGCTTTGTTAAAGGCAGATCATGTCTAACAAATCCGATAGAGTTCTTTGAGGATGTGACCCGGCATATAGATGAGGGTAGTGCAGTGGATGTGATCTACATGAATTGTAGTAAGGTATTTGGCAAGGTTCCACTCGGTAGGCTTATTCAGAAAATCTGAAGGCATGGGATCCAGGGAAGTTTGGCCAGGTGGATTCAGATTTGTCTTGCCTGCAGAAGGCAGAGGTTTGTGGTGAAAGGAGTACATTCAGATTGGATGGTTGTGACAAGTGATCAGTTTTGGGACCTCTACTTTTTGCAAATTTTATTAATGACCTAGATGTTGGGGTAGAAGGGTGGGTTGACAAGTTTGCAGTCAACACAAAGCTTGGTTGTGTTGTAGATAGTGTAGAGGATTGTCAAAGATTGCAGAGAGACATTGATAAGATGCCGAAGTGGACTGAGAAGTGGCAGATGGAGTTCAACCTGGAGAAGTGTGAGGTGGTACAGTTTGGCAGGACAAACTCCAAGGCAGAGTACAAAGTAAATGCCAGGACACTTGGTAGTGTTGAGGAGCAGAGGGATCTGGGGGTACATGTCCACAGATCCCTGAAAGTTGCCTCACAGGTAGATAGGGTAGTTAAGAAAGCTTATGGAGTGTTAGCTTTCATGTCAAGGGATAGCGTTTAAGAGTCGCGACGTAATGATGCAGCCCTATAAAAATCTGTTGAGGCCACACTTGGAGCATGTGTCCATTTCTGGTCGCCTCACTGTAGGAAGGATGTGGAAGCATTGGAAAGGGTACAGGGGAGATTTATCAGGATGCTGCCTGGTTTAGGGAGCTAGGGCTTTACTCTTTGGAGATAAGGAGGATGAGAGGAGACATGATAGAGGTATACAAGATATTAAGAGGAATAGATAGAGTGGACAGCCAGCGCCTCATTCCCAGGGCACCACTGCTCAGTACAAGAGGACATAGCTTCAAGGGGTGGAAGGTTCAAGGGGGATATTAGAGGAAGGTTATTTACTGAGTGAGTGGTTGGTCCGTGGAATGCACTGCCTGAGTCAGTGGTGGAGGCAGATACATTAGTGAAATTTAAGAGACTACTTGACAGGTATATAGAGGAATTTAAGTTGGGGGATATACGGGAGGCAGGTTTTAAGGGTCGGCACAACATTCTGGGCTGAAGGGCCTGCACTCTGCTGTACTATTCTATGTTCTGTGAAACAAACAGGTTGGCATTGACTGGAAGGGCTGAAGGGCCTATTTCAGTGCTACTGGTCTCTGTGATTGTAATAATATTCTGATTTGTAATTTCCACAGTCAGTACTTTGTTACTTATGGCTGAACCCAGAAACATACAGTGTGGGTGAAGAGGCTGCCCAATGACTGTTCCTGTGCTCAAAGTCACTGGGACATACTATCACTGAGCTGATATTGTCTTCTCTTTTTTCTTTCACTCAGTCTGTCACTCAACAAGTTCATTGCTTACAGGAAATCACAGAACTCACAGAACTCACAGAGAAGGGAACCCCGACAGAGGATTCCCCACTCTTCCTCAGTCTGGGGATGGGGAAAGGCTCCCAGTCTCAGGGAGTGATGTGGGAATCCATTGTGGAGATGAGGAATGGATTGGAAAAGTTGGACAAAATGCTGAAAGAAGTTCTGGAGCTTGGTACGGTAAAACAACAGACTGAAATTATAGGCCAGTAAGTTTGACATCGGTAGTAGGTAAATTTTTGGAAGGAATACTAAGAGATAGGATCTACAAGTATTTGGATAGACAGGGACTTATTAGAAACAGTCAGTATGGCTTTGTGTATGGTAGGTCATGTTTAACCAATCTGTTAGAGTTTTTCGAGGAAGTTACCAGGAAAGTGGATGAAGGGAAGGCAGCAGATGTTGTATACATGGACTTCAGTAAGGCCTTTGACAAGGTCCCGGATGGGAGGTTAGTTAGGAAGATTCAGTCGCTAGGTATACATGGAGAGGTAGTAAATTGGATTAGACATTGGCTCACTGGAAGAAGCCAGAGAGTGGTAGTGGAGGATTGCTACTCTGAGTGGAGGCCTGTGACTAGTGGTGTGCCACAGGGATCAGTGCTGGGTCCATTGTTATTTGTCATCTATATCAATGATCTGGATGATAATGTGGCAAATTGGATCAGAAAATTTGCTGTTAATACAAAGATTGGAGGTGTAGTGGACAGTGAGGAAGGTTTTCAAAGCTTGCAGAGGAATTTGGACCAGTTGGAGGAATGGGCAGAAAAATGGCAGATGGAGTTTAATGTGGACAAGTGTGAGGTATTGCACTTCGGAAGGTCAAACCAAGGTAGAACATACAAGATAAATGGTAGGACACTGAGGAGTGCAGTAGAACAGAGAGATCTGGGAGTACAGATACATAATTCCCTAAAAGTGACGTCACAGGCAGATAGGTTTATAAAGAGAGCTTTTGGTACATTGGTCTTTATAAATCAAAGTATAGAGAATAAGTGTTGGAATGTAATGGTGAGGTTGTATAAGACCGAATTTGGAGTTGTCGGGGTCCGGTCCGGTCCAGAGCCCGCGTTCTGGGTCTTGATCCAGTCTGCCAGCTCTGGACTCCGCATCTTGTAGCTGTCCCTCCCATCACCCTTGAGCCTGTTAGGATCCTCCTGGTTTAAGGAGGCACACCTGTGGCCAATTCAGTTGCTTTGGGACTGAGACGAGGCGGGTCGTCATTTTGTTCCATCTCCTGCTTTCTGCCGGCTATGTACTTTGGTCCACATCCTGTTATCCTGCCCGGGTTCTGATCTGCTCCGCATCCTGCCTACCCTGCTCTGTACTTGTTCTGGCCAGGTTGGTCTTCTCTCCTGCTTTTTCTCACGTGCGCTGGTCCTGCTACTATGCTTGTTTTGCCTTGCTCGCTCTGTCACGCTGTCTGCCTGCCTCTCCCGAGCGACCTGGGGATCATGAATGTCGTGCTGGTCACCCTGGACCTAGTCCCCGTTCTACCCCTTCTGCCTCCGTCGGGCAGGTCCAGCCAGCCAAGCCATGTACCTCAGGACCCCGCCTTCTGCCAGTACTCTTGGGATTGTGCCCCACACCCACCTGGGAGTCCGTGTCTTGCTCAGAACTCCGTGTTTATGCCTGGGATGTGGCCCTACCCGGAACATATGCGGCCCGCCCAGGGAGGGTTCTCCTCCAGCCAATCCAAGCTTTCTGCAGGGTCTGAACCCCAGGAGCCTGCCCTGCTGGCCCTGCCTGAACTCCAGCTCTACCCTTTACATACCATGGCATCCCCCTCCTGCCCTACCCCTAGTACTTCAGTGCCTGCGTCCAGCTCTTGGGTCCATTCCTGTCCCCTTTCCTGACAGGAGTGTTGTGTGCAGTTTTGGTCACCTAATTACAGGAAGGATATTAATAAGGTTGAAGGAGTGCAGAGGAGGTTTACAAGGATGTTGCTGGAACCTGAGAAACTGGGTTACAAAGAAAGGTTGAATAGGTTAGGACTTTATTCCCCAGAGCGTAGGAGAATGAGGGGTGATTTGATAGAGGTGTATAAAATTATGATGGGTATAGATAGAGTGAATGCAAACAGGCTTTTTCCACTGAGGCCAGGGGAGAGGGCATGGGTTAGGGCGAAGGGGAAAAAATTTAAAGGGAACATTGGGGAGGGGGCTTCCTTCACACACAGAGTGGTGGGAGTGTGGAATGAGCTGCCAGATGAAGTGGTGAATGCAGGCTCATTTTTGCAACTTGGACAGGATGAGAGGGGTTTGGAGGGATATGGTCCAGGTGCAGGTCATTGGGACTAGGCAGAAAGATGGTTCGGCAAAGCCAGGAATGGCCGAAAGGCCTATTTCTGTGCCGTAATGTTCTATGGTTCAAACTGAAAATCACATTGACACATTGCAGACTGAACAATGTTATAGAACACAGACACAGAATATAGATCAGTACAGCATGAGAACAGGCCCTTCTGCCCAAAATATTGTGCTGAGTTAAATAAATTAGTTACCAAATGGTCAACTAAATTAATCCCTTCTGGCTACACAATGTCCATATCCCAACATTTTCTCACATTCATGTGCCCCTCTAAGCATTTCTCTGAAGTCTCTGATGTATCTGTCTCTCCCACCACCCCAGGTGCACATTCCAGGAACAATCTCTGTGTAAAAATGTGCCTGTCACGTTAAATGCATATCCTCTGATGTTAGATATTTCAAACTGGGGAAAGATACTGTCTGTCTACTTTGTCTATGCCTCTCATAACAAACTATCAGATCTCCCCTCGGTACCCACCACTCCGGAGAAAACAACCAAATGGTCCAACCACATGCCCGCTAATCCAGGCAACACCCTTGTAAACCTCTTTTGCACCCTCTTCAACTCTTTGACATCCTTCCTAGAATGGGGCAACCAGAACTGTCCACAATACCTCAGATGTGGCCTAACCAGACTTGTATAAAGTGGAACATAACTTCCTGACCTTGGAACTCAACACCTCGACGAGTAAAGGCAAGGAAGCCATTTTCCTTCATAACCCCCCTATCGACCTGTATAGTCACTTTCAGGGAGGTTCCCAAGATCTTTCTGGTCATCAACGTTGTGTCCTTATGCTTGACCTACCAAGGTGCAGCACGTCACATTGGACAAGAATAAGCTCCATCTGCCATTTCTGCACCCATATCTGCAATTGATCTGCAGTTTACCTTGCTGGTCTTCCACACTATCCACACCACCAAGTTTTGTCTCATCTGTGTACTTACTAAACCACCCATGTACATTTTCATCCAGAACATTTGTATAAATCACAAATTACAGAGGACCAGCACAAATCCCCAGGACTCCATTAATCTCAGACCTGCAGCCAGAATCAGACCTTTGACTAACACCAGTTGTCGTGGGCAAGCCAGTTCTGACTCCAAATGGCCAATTCACCATGGGTCGCATCCACCTTAATCTTCTGGATCAGTCTTGTATTTGGGATCTTGCTAAACCCCTCACTAAAATCCATGCAAACAACATCCGTAGCTCAAATTTTATCAATCACCCTGCCTCCTTATTCTCTGCCTGTGTGCAAGTAGAAGGACAGGCAGATGGTTAGATTTGCCATTGTCTAGGGTGAAATGATAGGCATTTTGGATAGTAGTGCAGCAATCATTGAGTGCGCTGGGTCAGATGCTGCAGCTGATGTGCTGGATGTAGTTGGGCAGAGGCTTACGCAAGCTAGCCTGGTTAATGGTGTCTGGAAAAGATATGAAAGCCATCGGAGTATGTCACTTCTTGTTTCTTTACAATGACATTAAATACACCCAGTTCTTGCTTGACATCTGTTTTTGGCAGTGTGTAAAGTGCAGTGAGGATCACGGCGGAGAACTCCTTCAGTAAGAAGGATGGTCAGCACTTAATCTCTAGCTGGTCCAGGTCTTGAGAACAGGAATGAAACAAGAGCGCCATGATCAGTTAATCACAAAGTAGATGTTGCCACCTCTGTTCTGACCTGCTGCCGCCGACTGGTCCATCTGGTGGACTGAGAGTGAGTGTTAGAGGTGAGCAGTGTCTCAGTGGAAAAGAAAACACGTCAATCACTTGTTTCCCTTCAATACAGCAATTTTACTCCTCGCTCCTATGATTTGCATTCTAGTGAATGTACACTGGCCAGGAGGATGCTACGGAGCAGTGGTTGTGTTACCTGTTGTTAAGGCGGCCGTAAGGATTCTGCAAATAGAGAAGCCGAGATGTGAGATCAGATCGGACCTACCTGCAAGTTGGAGACAGCTTGGTGATGCAAGTGACCATTGTTTCCATAATGACCCCTGGCCCGCTGATTGTACACTGTCCCCCTGCAGTTCTGTGCTCTTGCTTGTGTTCAGTGCTGTTGCTCTTTCAACATAGACACTGAAAGTATGGCCTCTATTGTATTGACACCGTCGGCATTAATCACAGTGTGCAGTTGTGAATCAGGTGCAATATCATCGGCATTTGTCGTGAAAAAAGTACAGGGATAGTGTTCATGGGTTCAACACACATTCAGAAATCGAGTGGCAGAGGAGAAGAAGCTGTTCCTGAATCATTGTGTTTGCGCTGTCAGGCTTCTCTATCTCCTTCCTTGCAGCAATGAGAAGCAGGCAAGACCTGTGTGATGCGGGTCTGCAATGGTGCACAATGCCTTTTTGAGGCATGGCTTCCTGAAAAAGTCATGATTCTACCATTGGACTCCCTCTGTGCGCGTCTACTGAAAGTCTTGGAAATGAAGCTGCTCAGTACAGGAATACCCTTCCCATAGATGGGAACCACTCAGCATCATCGTTTAATTTCCTTTCATGATTTATCCTGAAAACGGGTAGCAGGTCTTTCTCTTTGCAGAATGGAGTCTACATGAAACATTATCTACGTGGAAAGCTGGTGGCGAGAACCTGCATTTTTGTGTTTGGTCAGTGGTGAATAACCGATTACAAAAGAAGATAACATCAAAAATATCTGAAATTTCACAACACTTTTGCCTTCATTTCCAGAACAGAGAGACGCTGGGAAAAAACAATCATTTATGTTGGACCAAAATGTGCCACGGTCTCAGCAGCTAAATGATGAATACATTAATGGTTATATGCTCCACAGATAAATACATGTAAAAATACAGTCATTGATTATTCATGCAGATCTTCAAGAGGATGTTATGCAGCAACAGTCACCGTTGCCATGAATACACTGAGCAAATACACTAATACACTAGTATTAGGTAATGAACCAGGTCAGTTCACAGATCTGTCAGTGGGTGAGCATCTGGGGGACAGTAATCACCGCTCCCTGACCTTTAGCATTATCATGGAAAAGGATAGAATCAGAGAGGACAGGAAAATGTTTAATTGGGGAAGGGTAAATTATGAAACCATAGGGCTAGAACTTGCATGTGTGAATTGGGATGATGTTTTTGCAGGGAAATATACTATGGACATGTGGTTGATGTTTAAGGATCTCTTGCAGGATGTTAGGGATAAATTTGTCCCAGTGAGGAAGATAAAGAATGGTAGGGTGAAGGAACCATGGGTGACAAGTGAAGTGGAAAATCTAGTCAGGTGGAAGAAGGCAGCATACTTGAGGTTTAGGAAGCAAGGATCAGATGGGTCTATTGAGGAATATAGGGTAGCAATAAAGGAGCTTAAGAAGGGGTTGAGAAGAGCAAGAAGGGTGCATGAGAAGGCCTTGGCGAGTAGGGTAAAGGAAAACCCCAAGGCATTCTTCAATTATGTGAAGAACAAAAGAATGACAGCAGTGAAGGTAGGACCGATTAGAGATAAAAGTGGGAAGATGTGCCTGGAGGCTGTGGAAGTGAGGGAGGTCCTCAATGAATATTTCTCTTCGGTATCCACCACTGAGAGGGAACTTGATGACAGTGAGGACAATATGAGTGAGGTTGATGTTCTGGAGCATGTTGATATTAAAGGAGAGGAGGTGTTGGATTAGTTAAAATACATTAGGACGGATAAGTCCCTGGGGCCTGACAATATTCCCCAGGCTGCTCCACGAGGCAACGGAAGAGATTGCTGAACCTCTGGCTAGGGTCTTTATGTCCTCGTTGTCCATGGGAATGGTACCAGAGGATTGGAGGGAGGCCAATGTTGTCCCCTTGTTCAAAAAAGGTAGTAGGGATAGTCCAGGTAATTATAGACCAGTGAGCCTTACGTCTGTGGTGGGAAAGCTGTAGGAAAAGATTCTTAGAGATAGGATCCATGGGCATTTAGAGAATCATGGTCTGATCAGGGACAGTCAGCATGGCTTTGTGAAGGGCAGATTGTGCCTAACAAGCCTGATAGAGTAGTTTGAGGAGGTGACCAGGCATATTGATGAGGGTAGTGCAATGAATGTGATCTACACGGATTTTAGTAAGGCATTTGAAAAGGTTCCATATTTTAGGCTTATTCAGAAAGTCAGAAGGCATGGGATCCAGGGATGTTTGGCCAGGTGGATTCAGAATTGGCTTGCCTGCAGAAGGCAGAGGGTCGTGGTGGAGGGAGTACATTCAGATTAGATGGTTGTGACTAGCGGTGTCCCACAAAGATCTGTTCTGGGACCTCTACTTTTTGTGATTTTTATTAATGACCTGGATGTGGGGGTAGAAGGGTGGGTTGGCAAGTTTGCAGACGACACAAAGGTCACAAAAGACAAAGGACACAAAGGTTGTAGATAGTGTAGAGGATTGTCGAAGATTGCAGAGAAACATTGATAGGATTCAGAAGTGGGCTGAGAAGTGGCAGATGGAGTTGATCCCAGAGAAATGTGAGATGGTACACTTTGGAAGGACAAACTCCACGGCAGAGTACAAAGTAAATGGCAGGATAATTGGTAGTGTGGAGGAGCAGAGGGATCTGGGGGTATATGTCCACAGATCCCTGAAAGTTGCCTCACAGGTAGATAGGGTAGTTAAGAAAGCTTATGGGGTGTTCGCTTTCATAAGTCGAGGTATAGAGTTTAAGAGACACGATGTAATGATGCAACTCTATAAAACTCTAGTTAGGCCACACTTGGAGTACTGTGTCCAGTTCTGGTCGCCTCACTATAGGAAGGATGTGGAAGCATTGGAAAGGGTACAGAGGAGATTTACCAGGATGCTGCCTGGTTTAGAGAGTATGATCTGAGATTAAGGGAGCTAGGGCTTTACTCTTTGGAGAGGAGGATGAGAGGACACATGATAGAGGTGTACAAGATATTAAGAGGAATAGACAGCGTGGACAGCCAGCGCCTCTTCCCCAGGGCACCACTGCTCAGTACAAGAGGACATGGCTTTAAGGTAAGGGGAGGGAAGTTCAAGGGGGATATTAGAGGAAGGTATTTCATTCAGAGAGTGGTTGGTGCGTGGAATGCACTGCCTGAGTCAGTGGTGGAGCCAGATACATTAGTGAAGTTTAAGAGACAGGTATGTGGAGGAATTTTAGCTGGGGGGTTATATGGGAGGCAGGGTTTGATGGTTGGCACAACATTGTGGGCCAAAGGACCTGTAACGTGTTGTACTTTTGATGCACCATCAATAACTCACACTGAGACGTAAGGCGAGATATCGGCTTTTATTGACTGGAAGAAGGAACCAGGAGTGAGTGTCCATCATACTATGTCCTGGAGACTGAGGCCGAGCGTCAGGCCTCAGATCGCCTTTATACAGGGGCCTGTGGGAGGAGCCACAGGAGCAGTCAGCAGGGGGCGTGTCCAGACAGGCACAACTATTCTAAAAAAAATCTACTTTGCAGAAGTAATAGTAGAGGTGTTTTGTTAATGCTGATATGAGAATTTAGGTGAGTAAATATGGGGAATGCCTTTAATTTGACATGACACTATAGGATTTTCTGAAGACATAAATCACGGTGATCTTATATCAAAGATTTTGGAATATCAATGTCCGAAATATTATTCAAACTGCTTGGGTGAAATTACACTGAAATCCAGCGGACATAACTTCAAGATTATGGTAGGCAAGCGATGAGATCTTGCGCCCATGGATAGTCACTGATTATGTAGAATAATGCTGAGAGAGATTGACAAGGTAGATAGTGAAAGTTTTGACTTCCACTGCCTCTTTTCTAAGTTTGAAATCCAGACTTGAGAAACGGTCGTTACTAAGATTTGTAAACATGAGAACGTGGGACAGAAAATGTGGCTCCCGGTTCCGCTCCTCCTGGCGACACGATCAAGACTAACCTGACTCTAGTCTTACGTCCATGCTCCGATACGCACAGCATTCAGCATTAATTCCAAGAAGTCTAAACTCTCCAGACTTGGATGAAAATACTGAATATCAGCCCGTAGACGCCCCCCCCCCCCCATGCCAACTTGCACAACATTCAGGATCTTATATGAAACTAATTAATCCTAAGCAACGGCAATTGAGTAGCAGATTTCACGACACATGCCTGGTGATAATAGACCTCATTCTGATTCTGAGATGGGAAGGTGCTCAAACACTAGAGGCGCAGATAGCAGGGTAGAACGACTTGGAAGCAGACTCGGGTAAAAGCTCCACCAGGAAAACCAGGATCTTACATGACTGCAGTGCGCGTGTGTGTCTGTATCTGCGCAAGCAAATTTGTTCGCTGGAAATTTGGTCCAATGATCTCTGCCGCTTCTGATGACGAGATCAAACAAATGCGCCCAGAGAGCCGGAAGTGCGTTTCTCGCAGGAGTTTTTCTCTCGGTATGGGACTGCTGCCGTTCCCAGCGCTCGTTCTTTGTTTCTTCATAACTGTTGGTGAGGGTCTCTCGGACGGTAAGTGGTCAGAGAATCAACAGAGCGGTGGGTGGATGTAGGAAGGAAGATCGGTTTACAAGAGACGGCTTATTGAGCCGAGTACAGATCTTAAGTCTCTGTACTGACTGAGCTACGCATGTTTCTCCCGTCTGTCCACCTTTGCCGCTTTACCCTAATATGATTTTCTCTTCCTCAGGTGAGTCTCTGGATTTTACCATCATGGTGAAGCACAGTCAAATAAATGAAACCGTCGGGGGAAATGCGTTGTTTTCAGTGCAGCCGTCGGACGAGATCTCCAGTGGAAGCTGGAGTTTTAACAAAAAAACGGTCTGACAGTGGATTGGTCAAGTCGTGTCTATTGACAATTCGTATAAATCGCGAGCTAAGCTATTCACCTCTAGCGGGTCACTACTGTTGAAGTCGGTGAACAAGTTAGACAGTGGGTAATACCTTGTGAACATGGTGCCAACCAGCGGCTCACAAGCCTCAGCGACCGTCACTCTCCAAGTCACTGGTAAGTGAGACGTTTGTCTTTTTCGCTCATTTACTGTAGGGCTTTTTAATTCATTTTTCCTGTGTTTTATCTTTACTGTCCAATTTAATTTGTTACACTGTGAGTCACTAACGTCTTGAAGGGTTTATCTTTTGTTGATCGGGAAATGTTAGCCAATTCATTGGACTTTATTTAGTATGGTATCTTGCCGGAAAGGCGTCGGTTGGCTGGACAAAATAAGATCGAGGGTATTTGTGAGTGTGGAACCCGAAGCCGTGTGACCCATGCTCAGCCCAGCTTTCACATCTCGCCTGACTACACCAGTTTATTTCTAAAAATGTAACTACTCTTTGATACGGGAGTTATTTCCGTTGTTTATTTCACTTATTTCCGTTTCGTATTCCTTTATGTAAACGTGATATGAGGTCAATGGTGACCGGGCGGTGCCGCATTCCTAGTCACAAAATGAATTCTTTCATCCCGCGTTTGAATCTCATTAACTCTTTAGTATCTGTGTGTATGCGCGGGGGGTGGGGGTGGGGGGGGGAGGGTTGTGTGCGGTATTGAGCTGACGTCGCTTTGTGTGATCTTGTGGGCAGTTTTACCCCTGCACGGTGTGACGCCGAGGAATACACTGCCAACAATGTCACCCCTCTGGAACCCTGAAAGATTCTTTGAAAATAGACATATGTCGCAGATGTTCAGAATCAGAGGGTTATCCCGCGATGAAATATGAAGCGTTTAATGGGAAGACAGAGGTTTTGAAAAATGTGTTCACAGAGGATGAGAAGGATGTGCTTTGGTACCTGATGAAAAGATCAACCGGACCAAATGTCACATGTGTAATGGTTCTTATGTTTAACTAGAAAGTTGTTTCTCTTGCTGTTGACAAGGATGGAGCTTAGTTGAGCATTCACATTGGCTCTCGAGTGAGCAATGTCCATTGACAGTTTCCAGGTTGTTGAAGTATCTATTTACATGAAATAGATAGCTTTGTTGTCAAGTTTGCAGATGATAGGAAGATTGGTGGAGGGGCAGGTAGTGTGGAGGAAACAGGTAGAATGAAGAAACACTTAGACAGATTAGGAGAATGGGCAAGAAAGTGGCAAATTAAATACTAGCAGAAATAAATGTGCGGACTATGTTCTAAATGGAAGAAAAAATATCCAAAACTCTGAGATGCAAAGGGACTTGGGGGTTCTCATCTCAGAAGAGATGTGCTGGCATTGGAGACTGTCCAGAGGAGGTTCACAAGGATGATTACTTGAATGAAAGGCTTATCTTATGCAGAAATCTTCATGGCTCTGGCTCTGTACTTACTGGAATGCAAAAGGATGAGGGGGGATCTCATTGAAACCTTTCGAAAGTTGAAAGGCCTAGACCAGGGGTCAGCAACCTTTACCACTGAAAGAGCCACTTGGACCCGTTTCCCACAGAAAAGAAAACACTGGGAGCCGCAAAACCCGCTTGACATTTAAAATGAAATAACACTGCATACAACGTTTTGTTTTGCCTTTATGCTATGTATAAACAAACTATAATGTGTTGCATTTATGAAATTGATGAACTCCTGCAGAGAAAATGAAATTACATTTCTGCATGCAACAAAAACATTTTGAACTCCGAAAAAAAGACGTTGGGTTGAAGGTTACTTTTAAGTAAAATACTCAACGTCTATTTGAGTCCTTCTTGTATTTATGAAAAACGCCAAACTTAAATTTGCCGCCAGCAGCAAACCAAAAATAACGTCAGCCAGCTGTCAACCTGAAAAATAAAAGGACTATTTCACTGAACAATGAAAACATATGAATATACGTAAAATAATAGGCAATTAAAATATTTATCATACTTGTTCAGGTTGACTCACACCTGACAATGCAGTCGTATTTAGTAGGGATGGATCGATGCTTAGGGGAGTGACCGGGAAGGATAATGTGTTTTTTTCCTCTCTGAACTCACAGAAGCGTTTCCCAAACGATGTTTGCATTGCGATGATTGCAGAATGTAAATACTCCGAATTTATCATGTCGTGACCTTGTTTGAACTCTCTCAAATTGGGGAAGTGAGACAATGTGCCTTTCTGTAAATCTCCGGCAAGCAACGTCAACTTGCGCTCGAATGCCAAAACATCCTCCAACGTGTGCAGGGCTGTACGTCCTTACCCCGTTGAAGAGCTGTGTTCAGCGTGTTCAGGTGTGCTGTCATGTCTACCATGAAGTGTAGCCTTTCCAGCCACTCTGGCTGTTCCAGCTCAGGAAAGTTGAGCCCTTTGCTGCCCAGGAAAGTTTTCACTTCTTCCAGACACGCGACAAAGCGTTTCAGCACCTCCCCTTTGGACAGCCACTGGACTTTGTTGTGCAGCAGGTGCCCCATCAGTAGCTACTGACACCAGATGGGTGGTCTTTATTCCTTTGGCTCTTAAACAATTCAAGACAGCCTCACAGATGTCCTCCCCCCGTGTTTGGTCTTTTAGAGGTATCAACTCAATCAGTTCTTCCTGTGGCCCGGCAGAGTTTACATACCGGCAGAACAACGCTATTTGTTCAATATCACCTTTGTCTTTAGACTCGTCACAGGCAATCGAGTAGGCCACAGCTGAATTGATGTCTTTAATTTGCTGTCTTGTGATGTCTTCTGCCATTTTTATGGTTCTGTCTTTGACAGTCTTTGCAGAGAGGGGCATATCCCTGATTTTCTGCACAATTTCACTCTTGTTTTTAAAGTCCGTGAATAGATGTTCTGAAATCTTAATGAAAGATTCTTTTATATATTCACCATCTGTAAACTGCTTCCCGTGCCTGACTATTTCCTGAGCGTCAATATAACTGGCGTATGTCGTTGATTTTCCAGACTTCATCCATTTCTGGAAATGATTTTTGCTCAGATCAACCTTCCGCATCAGTTCCGAAACGGCTTTTTTTCTCTCATCTCCATCCGGATATTTTTGAGCAAAGGCTGCATGTTTATTCTGGAAATGCCTTGCGACATTTGACTTTTTGTTGTTTGCTAGTTTCTCATTGCATATTAAGCATACCGGTAAACCAGTCTCGTCAACAGTGAAAGCAAATGAATCTGTCCACGTATCATTAAACGTTCTGTTTTCTTCAGTCACTTTTCTTTTTTTAGAATTCTCCATAGTTGGCTTACCTTGGATCGAAAAATTAAAGAAATCGCGCACTGGCGGGTGTCAGGTATTGGCAGTGGTGACGTATATTAATAGCGATAAAAACACGTTGTAGCGGTGTGCTCACGCAGTCAGTAAACTGCAGTCGAATAACTTTATTCGAACTAAACAGCCTTGCTTTTAAGCCTCCCTCAACCCAGCCCCCATGGACGCAGATGCTGCAAAAGACGCGTACTCACAAACCCCCGTAGGCTATCTCCCTTAGCCGGAATGCTGGCTAATTGTGAGCCGTTTCGGATGTGCCAGGAAATGTGTCGCCACACTTAGATTGTACAAGATCACCATAATCTTCAAATTTAGAATTACATTTCAAAAGCTAACAAACTAACATAAAATACATTTTAATTAAATACTGACCAATTATTTCCCAAAGCCACAGGGAGCCGCAGCACAGAGGTGAAAGAGCCACAAATGGCTCGGGAGCCGCAGGTTGCCGACCCCCGGCCTAGACAGTAGATGAGGAATGGATGTTTCCCATGGTGGGAGAGTCTACGACAAGAGGGCACAGCTTCAGGATAAAGGGGCATCCATTCAAAACAGAGATGCAGAGAAAATTCTTTAGCCAGAGGGTAGTGAATTTGTGGAATTTGTTGCCACATTCAGCTGTCAAGGCCAGGTGTTGTGTGTATTTAAGGCAGAGATTGATAGCTTCTTAGAAACAGAAAAACCCACAGCAAAATTCAGGCCCTTCCTCTCACAAAGCTGTGCCGAACATGTCCCCACTTTGGAAATTAACCAGGGTTACCCACAGACCTCTATTTTTCTAAGCTCCATGTACCTATCCAGGAGTCTCTTAAAAGACCCTATCATATCTGCCTCCACCACTGTCACCTTGTTAACCTCCTCTGGACCCTCTCTAATCCTGACACACAATTTTGCAGAAGAGGAGCACAAAACTGCTCACAGTACTTCAAGTGCTGTCTGATCAATACCATACAAAGTATCTGCAATACTTCATGGGCTATTATAAGACCATAAGATATAGCGGCAGAATTAGGCCATTTTGCCCATTGAGTCTCCTCTGCCATTTAATCATTCAATTTGATCCAATTTTACCCTCTGCCCCAATCTCCTGCCTTCTCCCCGTATCCCTTCATGACCTGACTGATCAAGAATCTATCAACCTCTGACTGAAATATACATAAAGACTTGGCCTCCACGGCGGCCTGGGTCAAAGAATCTCACAGATTCCATCGTCTCTGGCTAAAGAAATTCCTCCTTATCTCTGTTTTAAAAGGATGCCCCTTAATTCTGAGGCTGTGTCATCTGATCTTAGGCTCCGCCCCTATAGAAACATCCCCTCCATATCCACTCATTATAAGCCTTTCACAATTCGACATGTTTCAATGAGGTCACCCCCTCATTCTTCTGAGTTGCAGTGAGTACTTCCCAGGAGCCATCAAAAGCTCTTCATATGATAAGTCAATCAATTCTGGAGTCATTTTTATGAACATCATTTAACCAGGTCTGTGGGTAACCCTGGTTAAATTTTTATGAACACCACTTTGGAAGCAGGAACAAGAGGGCAGAGTATTGTCTGAACGGTGTCGAGTTAGGTAAGGGAGAAATGCAAAGAGACCTAGGAGTCCTAGTTCACCAGTCAATGAAGGTGAATGAGCAAGTGCAACAGGCAGTAAAGAGGGCAAATGGAATGTTGGCCTTTGTTACAAGGGGAATTGAATACAATAGCAAGGATGTCCTTTTGCATTTGTACAGGGCCCTGGTGAGACCACACCTGGAATATTGTGTACAGTTTTGGTCTCCAGGTTTAAGGAAGGACATTCTGGCAATTGAGGAAGTGCAGCGTAGATTCACTAGGTTGATTCCTGGGATGGCAGGGCTGTCTTACGCAGAGAGATTGGAGAGATTGGGCTTGTACACGCTGGAATTGAGGAGATTGAGAGGGGATCTGATTGAAACGTTTAAGATAATTAAAGGATTTGATAGGATTGAGGCAGGAAATATGTTCCAGATGTTGGGAGAGTCCAGTACCAGAGGGCATGGATTGAGAATAAGAGGTCGGTTATTTAAAACAGAGTTGAGGAAGAGCTTCTTCTCCCAGAGAGTTGTGGAGGTGTGGAATGCACTGCCTCGGAAGACGGTGGAGGTCAATTCTCTGGATGCTTTCAAGAAGGTGCTGGATAGATATCTGATGGATAGGGGAATCAAGGGATATGGGGACAAGGCAGGGACTGGGTATTGATAGTGAAAGATCAGCCATGATCTCAGAATGGTGGTGCAGACTCAAGGGGCCGAATGGTCTACTTCTGCACCTATTGTCTATTGTCTATCATTTGAACCCTCCCCAGTATCAGCACATTGTTTCTAAGATGTCAAAAACTGAACACATTACTCTATCTGTGGCCTCACCAATCATATATTACATCCTTTTTATATTCTTCTGTTGCAATGAATGCCAACATTGCATTTGCCTTCATCAACACAGAATTTAATCTGCAAATTAACCTTAAGAGAATCCTGCACATGGACTCCCAAGTCCCTTTGTACCTCCGTTCTTTGTATTTTGTCTCTGTTTAGCAAACAGTCATCGGTTTCATTTCTTCTACCAAAGTGGATAACCATACACTTCCAGACACTGCCATTCCAACTGCCATTCATTTACCCACTCTCCTAATATCTCTGGTCCTCTTCCAGCCTCCCTACATCCTCCGATCTACATGACTTCATATCGTCTGCAAACTTTGCAACAAAGCTTTGCAAACAATTTCATCATCCAAATAATTGACAAACAATATAAAAAGATTCGGACCCTACACAGACCCCTGTGGAGAACCACTGCTCACCAGCATTCAACCAGAAAAGGCTCCCTTTGTTCTCATTCTTTGCTTCATAACAGTCAGCCCTTGCCTTATCCTTGCTGGAATCATGGACAGAGAGCTGGATGATTGGCAGGAGGTAAAAAAGTAGGAATAAAATGGAGCCTTTTCCGGCTGGTTGACTATTACTGGCGGTATTCCACAGGGGTCTGTTTTGGGATCGCTTCTTCATTTTCTATCAAAGATTTGAATGAAAGAATTGATGGCTTTGAGTCCAAGTGTGCAGATGATACGAAGACAGGTGAAGAGACAGGTAATGTTCAGGAAGTAGAGAGGCTACAGGATAACTTAAACAAGTTAGGATAATGCACAAAATTGACCAATGGAATAGAGTATTAGGAGGTGCATGAGCATACAAATATAGTAGAAGAGACAAATACATAGACAGTTTTCTAAATTGAGAGAGAAATCATAAGTCTGAGGTGCAAAGGGACTTAGGTGCCCCTATGCAGTATTCCCTAAAGGTTAATTTGGAGTTTGAGGCAATTTTGAGTGAGGAAAATAAATATGATGTTGATCATTTCAAGAGGATTAGAATATAAAAGCAATGATGTAATGTTAATGCTTTATTCGATGGTGGTGAGGCCTCATTTGGAATATTATGAATGGCTCTGGGCCCCCCTAAGAGATCATGTGCTGACATTGTTCAAAGGACACTATCAAAAATTATTGTAGATTTGAAAAACGTACCATATGGGGAGGAACTGATGGCTCTGGGGCTGTACTCATTGGAAATCAGAGATGAATGAAGTAGTAAACTTATTGAACACTATCAAATGTTGAAATGTCTTAATGAAGTATATGTGCAGTGAAAGTTTCCTATGGTGTGGAGTCTAAGGCCAAAGGACACTGCCTCAGAATAGAGATGAGTCGATTTTGAAAAGAGATGAGGAGGAATTGCTTTAGGCAGAGACTGGTGGAATTCTTTGCCACAGCGGCTGTGGAGGGTATCATTGGGTATATTTAAGGCATGGGTTAGCAGATTCTTGAATAGTGAAGGCAAAAAGGAATACAGGAATAAAACAGGTGAATGATGCTCTACGGGGATGGATCATTTGAAATAGCAGAGCAAACTTGATGGGCCAAATGTCTAATTCTGCTCCTATCTCTCATGGTCTGATAATTTTTAGGGAATCCTGTGCAAGATCTCCCAGGTGCTGTTGCATTTTTGATTATTGAATTTTCTCTCAGTTTGGAAAATAGTCTGCACCTTTATTAGTTCTACCAATCTGCATGACGAGACACTCAGTTGTGTGATATTCCATCTGGCTCTTCTTTGGTCATTCTTCCTATCTGTCGAAGTCTTTTTGCATACTCCCTGCTTCCTCAATAATATCTGTTCCACCTCCTATTTTTGTAATATCTGCAAAACAATTAGTTCCATCTTCCAAATCATTGAGATATAATGTGAAAAGTATTGGGTCCAACACCAACCCCTGTGGAACACCAATGGCCGCCAACAAGAAAAGGACGCATTGATTCGTACACCTTGCGCCTGCCAGTCGGCCAGTCTTCTGTCATTGTTATTTCATGCAATACCTTGGGAGCGTATCATGTTGAGCAGTCTCATGTGTGGCACCTTGTCAAAGACCTTCTGTAAATCGACGTAAACAATGTCCACTGACTCTACTTTGTCTTTATTACCTGTTGTTTTCTCAAAGAATTCCTGATTTGTCAGGCGAGATGTCCCCTTAAAGGAACAATGCTAACTTTGGCCTATTTAATTATGCACCTCCAAGTACCCAAAATCTTATCCTTAATAATGGTATCTATCATCTTCCCATCCACTAGGCAGGAGAGCAGACTCAACCTTTTGGTAATCCTACACCACGACTTCCAAGTACCTTTGTGCTTCATTATTTTGTGTGTCTTATTCTCCATTTAGAAAATAGTCAACCCTATCATTCCTTCTACCAAGGTCCATGACCATACTCTTCCTAACACTGTATTCCATCTGCTGTTTCTTTTCCTATCCTCCTAATTGCTGTGTGTCCTTCTGTAGCCTGTCTGCTTCCCTAAAACCATCTACCCTCTCCAGCTATCTTCATATTGTCTGCAAAATTTGCAACAGACCCATCAATTGCATCATCCAAATCATTGACATAGAAATAAAACCCAACAGCACAATACAGGCCCTTCGGCCCACAAATAACTTAAAAAGAATCATTCCTGCACAGATACACATGTAACACGACTAGTCACCTGCAGCCAACTAGAAATGTCTCCCTTTATTCACACACTGCTTCCTGCAATCAGCTACTGCTTTATCTATACTATAATCTTTCCTGTAATACTTTCTTGTTAAGCAGCATCATGTTCGGCACGTGGTCAAAGGCCTTCTGATAATCCAGGTACACAACATCAACTGATTCTTCTCTGTCCATCTGGCTTGTTATTTCATCAGATTTGTCAGATAAGATTTCCACTTGAGGAAGCAATGCTGACTACATCTATTTTGCCTTGTGCGTCCAAGTACTGCTGTTTTGCATCATGTGTATATCATCTATGTTCATCCCCTCAGTAAATATAGATGCAAGTGTTCCATTTAAAATTAACCCACTACTTTGACTCCATGCACAAATGTGCTGATCTTCCAGTGGACTAGCTTTGTCCATTGCTATCCCTTTTCACTTACCTTCTCTGTGGAATCCATTGGGATTTTCCTTCACAATGGTTTCAGAATCAAACTTGTGCCTTGTTTTAGCCCTCATGATTACCTTCTTTAGAATTGTTTGGCACTTCCTGTAGTCCTGAAAGACGTAATTTGGTCCTTAATGCCAATACCTGCGATGCACCTCTTCCCGAACAGAATCTCAATATCTCTTCAATGCCAAATTTCATTAAATGTGTTAGTCATGTTATTTTAACCTAACAGGATTATACAAACTATGCCATCTCAAAAATTCACCCTTGAAGGCTTCCAACTTATGAGATACGCCTAAGCTAGTAACCAAGCTACCCATGTCCATCAGCAGCGCGCGCACACACACACACACTGCCCCGCCCCGCCCCCCCCCCCCCCCCCTTTTACCACTGTAGGAACTTCAAAAGTCCAGGGATTTTCATCAGATCTGGAAAGAATGAAATGCAATAATTATAAAGAAAAAGGTGGGGTGAAGGCAAGGAGTACAGGCTACAGTGTGATAGGTGAATCCTGGCCAAGTGTAGATTACGGAATGAGAGGCTGGGAAATGATAGTTAGGAAATAGAAAGGAAAGGATCAATGATCCATGTTCTTCTGTGTTTTGTTCACACCCACTTCCTGTCTCACGGTATGAATTGTCTCCTTTGTGCTTCACTGGTTCAACCCTTTTATCAGCAAGCCACATTTTTAATGGTATATGTAGAAAATCATTCAGGATTTTCCTCAAATCTGCTCGAAAAGGATGTTGCATAGCCCGATTGGACCTCATGATTCACTGTTGAGTTAACTTAAACACTGTTTGATTTCAGCGTCTGTTAAATATTTCAGGCTAATTTGCAATAGTTAAATACGCAATGTCCAACAACCAGTACAGTGTACATCGCGCAGTACCAATGAAGCTTCAGAAAGATCCGGTATCAAAACCTACACAAAGCAAGCTCACAGCTTGATTGAGGGTGGGTGTTGCAGTGTGACATCTGCTCCGAAAGACAAGGTTCAGGAAGCCAGGAGAAACTGAGTTAAAACTCTCAGAAGTCCCCGTTGTCAAAGTCTTTTCATTGATACCACCATAGGATTTACTCGGGGCTGAACTCCCAGATAACTGCTCTCAAATTACTTTGGCTCATTTAGTGCATGACTCTATACAGGCAATTGTAAATTAAAATGCCAGGGGCTAGTAATTGATATATTACATGGTGATTATGTCTTCAGTTAGCTGCTTAATATAAATAATCCCTGACTTTTGGAGAAACACTGTTTCTTCTTGAGATGGAAATCTCCATCCTGTGTTGAACTGGCAGATCCAGATGCCAAGTGAATGGAGCCAGACAGCTGCTGGAACTGCCACCGGCTGTGACAGGGTTTCACCATTTTGAAGGAGAGATCGGGTGCGGTCGCCGCGAACCAGCGCGTTCTGGACTAGCGGGGCCCCAAACAAGGCACAGCCTGGAACACCGGGAAATAGCTCACCCCATCTCTTTGCCATTGTACTACAAGGGATTTATGCTTTTGGCTACTGTGCTGACATCATTGGAGATACAGGCATGCTAAGACTGTAATGAACATCTGTTGTTAAATGACACCAGCTCTGAAAACCACAGCACTTTAAAGTATTCTGTTTTCGACATCTTTGCCTTCTGGCCTGTTATCCATATGCACATATCAACAGCAACTTCCGCAGATGCTGCAGCATTTTGGGAAAAGGGAATGACATTGCCTATATTGGCCTTGAACAGATTTGTTTCCACAGCTATCTATGGGTGCAAAGTCACAATCGTTTCATCATTGGAACTCTGAACCCCTTCTTCACCCTCCATTGGTAGAATTCCTCCAAACTGGGAAATACCTCACTGCTGTGAGACCAAACTGAAATTAAACATAAAGCTAACTCAAGACCATCAGGTAATCGAAGTTTCAGGCCACTCGGCTGTTCCGGCCTCTGATTGTGCTGAACTATACTGGCTTCACCTTTTCTCTTCCCATTCTCCATAACCCTGGATCTTTCCAATATTTATCAATTTCCACCCTACCTATATCCAGTGATCCAGCCTCCAACAGGCAGTGAATTCCAAAGATTTACCTCTCTGAGCGAAGGCATTTCCACATACCCAACTTCTCACTGACCCAGCATTTCCTTAGTGATTATGTTGCTTTTTCATGACTCCCCACTTGTAGAAGGAATATAGAATCACACAGAGATCAGTACGGTACAGGAACAGGCACTTTGGAACTTTGTATCTGTAATGGCCATTATGGCAAATTACACTCTACTGTGCCTAAACACCATCCATATCCCTGCTCTCCCTGTGTGCCCTTCTTTGACTAACATCACCACCCCAGGGATTAGGCTTAAGTGTTCAGGCCCTGCATTAAGGGGTTTTAGTGTTCAGGTCCTAGTGATGGTTAGTGTCTGAGCTCTGCATCAGGAATAGTGTTCGGGACTTGCATTACAGTCAGTGTCTGGGCCCTGCATTAGGTCCAGTGTACAGGCCCTTTATTTGGTTCAGTGTTCAAACCCTACATTAGTGTTGGTGTTTAAACCCCGCATTATAGTCCCTGTTCAAGCTGTGCATTTGGGTTAGTGTTCAGGCCCTGCATTCAGTTTAGTGTTTGGGGCCTACATTAGGATTAGTGTTTGGGGCCTAGATTAAGGATTCTCTTCAGACCCGGGTTATTTTGATAGGACATACAAGACTCTCACCTGGTGAATCTGTCTTGCACTGCTTCCAACAATGTTGGTCTGTGAACAATGTTCTAAATCAGCACCAGAATCAGGTTTAATAACACTGGCACATATATATTTGCCTTTAGACCAGTATGTTAGTCATGATCATAACCGATATCATAAGCTGATATGATTGGGCTGCAGTACAAAGGATTCTTTCATTCCCCTTTTGCTCCTATTTACAGAGCCTGTGACTCATGTCAGTGTAACCATCGTCAATTCGAGTCCTGTGAATATCAAGACAGTTGTATTCATTTGTGATACAAAAGTCACAGTTCAGAGAGGAACAAAACAAAAGAGATGGTTGCTGACTTCATGTCATAAGGTGGGCATTGAAAGCAGCCCCAAATGCAAGAGACAGACACTGAAGTACTAGGGACAGGACTAGATGTGCCAAGAAAGCAAGGGAATTGGGGAAGAAATGACGCTGGACAAGACACAGGCCCTGGATGAGACTAGGATACAGGACCTGGGGTAGGACTAGACTGGGAAAGTGGGACCTGAACAAGGAACTTGGAAACTGGACAAGGACTCCGAGCCAGACACTGGACGGGGACATGGAAACTGGGTCCTGACTCAGGCTCGGACTCCGGATCCAGGAGAGGACTGGACGTGGCAAGGCAACAGGACTTGACATGGGGCAGGACGCGCGACTCCTGGGCTGAACATGGGACTCCTGGGCTGGATGAGGACATGAGGCTCAGACTTGGACTTGTGCATGGACTGGAACCTCCTCAGAGCCTTGGACTGGAGCACAGGAACACTGAACACAGAGCCGGGACCCCTCCTTGGGAACAGGACGTAGGGCCAGGGCTATACACCGAGTCAGGACCCCTCCTTGGGGACAGGATATATGGCCGGGACTCCTACATGGAGGCTAAACACAGGGACAGAAAGAGACAGTTCCACGCTCAACGATAGGTAGTTACTACTGTTGGCGAGGCTCCGGTCTCACTCCGGCAGCTGAACTTGACGACGGTACAGGTGAGAACGCAGGCATGTGTAGCCAGCAGGGCTTCAGGCGAGGCTTCAGAGGGAAGAAAGGGAACAGCCCAGAAAGGGAACGGCCTGACTTACCCCCAGAGAGGCGAGGACAGGATACCGAGGAGATGAACCAGCAACCACACTCGAACCCAGGGCCACTTATATTCCAGCCACAATATGAGAATCAGGTGCCTCTGGTTAAGCCCAACTGAAACAACAGACAGCCTAAAGTCCCGGAGTCTGGAGTCCATGGACTGGACCGTGAATCGGAACGTTGACTTTACGGACCGGACCATAACACTTCAGGAGAGCATGGAGTGACCACTCCATGCTGAACTTTAACGGCTCCTCCATGGGGATTGTTAAGAGCACTAAATTTCCTGGTGTTCAATGGATGGAGAATCTCACCTAGTCCCTCAACACCAGCTCCATAGCCAAGAAATCCCAGCAGCGTCTTTACTTTCTGAGAAGGCCGAGAAAACTCCATCTTCCATACCCCATCCTCACCATATTCTGTAGAGGTGTATTGAGAGCATTCTAAGCAGCTGCATCACTGCCTGGTTCAAGAATTGCACTGTATTGAATCACAAGATCCTGCAGCGGCTAGTGAGGTCAGCTGAGAAGATCATCGGGGTCTCTCTTCCCGCTATTCCAGACACTTATACCACACGCTGCATCTGCAAAACAAACAGCATTATGAAGGACCCCACACACACCTCACACAAACACTCCTCCCTCCTGCCATCTGGGAAAAGATAACGAAGCATTCAGGCTCTCACTACCAGACTGTGCAACAGTTTCTGCCCCCAAGCCATCAGACTCCTCAATACCAAGAGTCTAGATTGACATTGTAATTTGTCCTCTACTGTCTTGATTATTGTCTTGTTTATTAATTATTGTACTGCCCTGCACTGTTTTGTGTACTTTATGCAGTCCTGTGCAGGTCTGTAGTCTAGTGACATTTTTATGTTGTTTTACAGAGTCTTGTGCTGTCTCACATAGTCTAGTGTAGTTTTGTGTTGCCTCATGTAGCACCAGGGTTGTGAAGGAATGTTGTTTCATTTTTACTGTGTTCTATACCAACAGTTTATGTTTGAAATGATAATAGAAGCAACTTGAACATGTCTTAAAGATAGCAGACCACCAAGGGTAATGTCAGAATATCTCTATCTTCAGATATGAGGCATGATTGATAAGTTTGTGGCCTAAGGTAGAAGGAGTCAATTTTAGAAAACCGAGCACATTTATTTTTCAACATAGTCCCCTCCTAGACCCCTTAGTTCAGCGGTCGTGAAGCATACGAATCCCTTCTTTGTAGAAGTGGTCCACAGCAGGGGTGATTAATAAGTTTGTGGCCTAAGGTAGAAGGAGATGTGTTATATAGCTCTCGTTCCATGCACATGCAGTTCAACTCTTTGAGTGAAAATGCAGAAACTTTCAAGATATTAACTCATCACCTCTGCTGTGGAATACTTCTGGAGGTCCAAGATGCTGACTTCTGTAAAGAAGGAATCCATATGCTCCACGACCGCTGGACTAAATGTATAAATGTAGGAAAAATAAACGTGCTTATCACGAACTTATCAATCAACCCTCATAAAGTGAATCTTACCATACCCAGTGTTCACAGAAATGATGCAGGAGTGTATAAATGTATTGTAAGCATGATTACAACAGTGGCAGTGCAGAGATCCAGCTACAGGTTAACTGTAAGTATGCAGGTAGCTCTTTAGATTAATTTACATCCAATGTTAGTTAATGGAAAATCAATATTCCATCTGGATTTCTGTTGTAGATGGACATCAGGATTCAGCTGCGCAGTCTATCTGGAGCAGATACTGGTACAACTCTGATATTTATTTGTTCTGCCCTTTCAGTTGCCATTGCTGAATATAGATAGTACAATGGTACGGGTGATCTGCACATGGGACACGACTACACCATCAAGTCAGTAAGAAAGGTTTACAGTGGAAAATATAATTGTCAGCAGCTTTTCTGCAAAGATCAGCGTACGGGAGAAGTAAAAGTTTCTGTCTATATTCTGTAAGAATTCGGAGCAGAATTAGGCCATTTAGCCCATCGAGTCTACTCCACCATTCAACCGTGGAGCGTTCTCCCCGTAATCTTGGATGCATGTCCAAAAAAGAACCTATCAATCTCTGCCTTAAATACACCCAATGACCTGACCTCCACAGCTGCACGTGGCAAGAAATTTTACAAATTTCCCATCCTGTGGCCAAAGAAATTTCTCGGCATCTCTGTTTTGAAAAGGTGCCCCTCTATCCTGATGCTGTGCATCCTTGTCCTAGAGTCTCAAACCATGGGAAACATCCTATCCACATCTACTCTATCTAGGCCTTTCAACATTCAAAAGGTTTCAATGCGATTCCCCTCATTCTTCTGAATCCTAGTGAGTACAGACCCAGAGTCATCAAAAGTTCCTCTTATTTCTGAAATCTTCTTGTGAACCCCACCCCCCGGACTCTCTCCAATGCAAGCACATCCTTTCTAAAATGAAAGGTTCCAAAACTGTTCACAATACTAAGGTGAGGCCTTAGTCAGGTAAGGTAAAGCCTCTGCATCACATCCTTGCTCTTGTATTCTAGACCTCTTGAAATTAATGCTAACACAGCATTTGCCTTTGTCACCACCAACTCAACTTCAGGGTGCTCGGCACAAGGAATTCCAATTCCCTCAGCATCTCAGAGTCCTGGATTGTCTCCCTGTTTAGAAACTAGTCCGCACATTTATTCCTAATACCAAATTTCTACTACCATATTCCACTTCAATCGATGTCTTAGACTCCTAAGTAATTTTATTTAACAATTTTCATGCTATGCTGTTCTGTCTACTATGGACATCAGGGACAGTGAACCTGGGGCTGAGTTACAGAAATAATGAATAAAGTGTGAAGGGACTCATTAGTTGCCAATTTGTCATAATTGCTAATTTAAGTCTGCAGCGAATAATGCTCCATTGCATGTTTGCCAGTGCTTTGGTCAATGAGGAACAGGTAGGACTTGCCAGTTATAATAATGGAGAGCCATGTCTGTTTTATCTGCCCCAGTAATGGAGGGGCATGCTTTGCCCATGCTTGTAAGCAGGATTGTTCAAAGCCAATCTTCACAGTGACAGCTTCATTTGACATCACGGGCTATTGTGGAGTAAAGCTTCTGAAGTTCTGAGATGTAGAAATGTTGCTCAGAACATAGAATCCTGAGTAGCACAAATGTAACCACAGATTTAAAGAAGCCACCCCTGTGTGAATAAAATACTGCAAATGGATAAACTAAACAAACCAATCTTGGAGCGTTTACAGAGTATCAAAGAGCACAGTGTACAGGAGTATCACCAGTAAGTGCTGGAAACACTCAGCAGGTCAGGCAGCCTCTGTGAAAGGAGAAACAATGGTTAACAGCCCAATGTAGGATGGGGAGATGGGAGGACAACAACGTGACTCTCGACTGTGAAATAAACCATCATCTGAGAAGGATAGAATTCCTCAACTAATTCTGACAGAGGATTTCCGATTTGAATCGATTTTTGCTACACTAAGGCTACCTGGCCTGGAGTACTTACTAGGATTTCCCCATTTTTTTTATCATTTAATATCTCCAACATCTTCAAATTTCCATTCTCTTTTTCATAAAATACTGTTAAATACAAATCAAGGGGTGAAATAAATTAACTTTCAGTTAACCCTCCCTGATGGGCAGAGGACCAGTGATGTACGTGACCAGTGATGTATACACCCAGTGATAAAGCAGCCAGCATAATCAAAACCCCACCCGATGGACATTCTCTCTTCTCTTTTCTCCTACTCCTCCCCTTGGACAGACAACACAAAGGCCTGAAAGCACGTAGCAACAGGCATCAGGACAGGTTCCATCTCATTCTTATTAGACCCTTGTCCGATAAAATGGAATATTACCTTTCCAATCTACCTTTGTGTTTGCCTGTGCTGTGCTTTTTTGGTAGCTGTCACAGTTCATTCTTCATTGTTATTGTTTTACCTTATTCTCGCCCAATGTACTGTGTAATGATTTGATCTGCGTAAACAGTATGCCAGAGAAAACATGTACCTTGGTAGATGTGACGGTAGTAAACCGTGTACCACTCTGCAGCACAGGACTCATTTAAAGCGTGCCTGGTCTGTGGCAGTGGGATGGAGGTGATCGCACTGCCGGAGGATAGCATGGATTCCAAGGGCTGAGTGGCCCACTTGTACTGGTATAAAATGGTTTGGAGTTTCAAGGACCTCCGAATGATTGTGCCCAGGAGTGTTTTATTATTGTTGTTTTACATTGCTACAAGTAAGAATTGGAAGAGTGATTTTAATATTGCTTTGTATTGTGACTAAAGCATTTTCTCTACATGAAAACTGGAATGCTACAGAATCAGTATCAGAATTAGCAGTAATATTTCTGGCATATGTCATGCAGTTTGCTGTTTTCTGGCAGTACATTGCAATACAGAATAAGAAAAAAACTGTAAGTTACAATAAGTATATGGAAAAAATAACTAAGTAGTACAAACAGAGAGGGAAACAGTGATTAGGTATTCATTGTCCAATCAGAAATCTCATGAGGAAGTTGGTCCTGAAACATGGTCTTCAGCCTTCTGAAAACATCTCATTTCAAAGGTTTGCTCAATGCTGGGGAACCTGGGGGCAGGATTGGACCCAAATGCAAGATGCAGACACTGAAGTACTAGGAGTAAGACAGGATGGGATGGCATGGCATGAAAAGGGTAAGGCAGGTGGGGCTGGATCCCGGAGGTCGGATGAGGCAGGAGGATCCCTGAGTTTGGACTAAGCAGGCAGGAGGATCCCAGTGTTCAGGCAGGGCAGAAGGATTCTAGAGTTCAGACAAGGCAGACAGGAGGGTCCCAGAGTTCGAGGCAGACAAGAGGGTCCCAGAGTTTGAGGCAGACAAGAGGGTCCCTTATAGCAGGCCGCATGGATCCCGGGCAGGGCCACCTCCCAGGCAGAAACACAGAGGCTTGGGCCAGTCGCAGACACCTGGGCAGGTGCAGGGCACAACCCTCAGGGAGCAATAGGTGAAAAGGGCAGAAACCCCTGCCAGCCAGCAGCAATCTGGCCGTAGCTGCCCAAAGGAGGCAACGGGTAGGAAGGGGCAGAACCCCAGCCGGGCAGCAGCAGTCCAGCCAGACCTCCCCGATGGAGCAACGGGTAGGAAAATGCAGATGGGTGGAAAGGGCAGAACCCCCACCGGGCAGCAGCAGTCCGGCTGGACATGCCCAACAGAGGCAAGGGATCAGAAGGAAACTGGGTCCAGGGTGAGCAGCAGGACTACCATGATACACCTGTAAATTGGGAAAGGCAACCAACAGCATGGCAGCGCGAGAAAGGGGAATAAGGCGGAACAGCGGGACCAGTGCACAGGAGAGAAGCAGGGGAACAAGACCAACCAGATAGAGCATATACAGAACAGGCCGGCAACCAGGGCAGAACAGGATTCCAAGCAGGGTGGCAACCAGGGCAGAACAAGATACAGACAGGATTCAGAGCCGGCGGTACAGAGCAGGTTAAACCTGCTTCAGAGCAGGATGACCCCACACCTAGGCTCAGTCCCCGAGCCCCTTATAAACACCCACCCCCTAATAGGCAACAGGTGTATCTCCTTAAGCCAAGATAATCCAATGGCTCCGTGTGACAGGAGGGCTGGCTGCAAAGCCCGGAGTCCAGAGTCCGCAGACCAGAGCAAGACCTGGAAGGTGGACCGGACCCAACAGAACCTAGTGCCCATGATGGAACTGGCTCAGTTCACAACTGTCAACAGCTTTATCCAATCTTTTGCAATAGCCCCTCCTCCTCAAATGCCAAGCAGGATGCTTCCTTATGTCTCCTGACATTCGCAGCAAGTTTATGTGACAGGCGTCAGCTCCTACATTGTCTATCAGACATAAGATTGATGTTGATAGTGCTCAAAAACTATAACTGTATGTTCTAAAATTTCAGCTGAATTTTATTTGAAATAACCTGTCTTGAAATGGGTGTCCTTTCACGTTACAAATCAAATAAGTTCTACACTTTTTCTGCTAGTGTTTATCAACTGAGCCAAGCCACAAGCAATATAAACTTCTCAAGTAGCCATTTAAAGATCAAATCACGCAGCAATGTGTTATAACAAGGGCAGGAATGTAGTCATTCAAAGTGGAGTTAGGCTTGTGAATGTATGTAATAGATTGACGATTACAGTCACAATAACAGACAGCAATACAGCACACACACACTCCCTTCAGTCCACGCTGACCACAGTGCCCATCCAGCTAGTTCCCAATTCCCGTGTTCAGTCCGTGTACCTCTGAACCCATCCAAGTGTTACTTAAATGATATGATTGTACCTCCCTCAGCCATTCCTGGCAGCTCGTTCTATGTGCTCACTACCGGCTGACTCAAATTCTTTTACATCATTCTCTTACCCTAAACACGTGCATCCTTGTTTTAGAGCACCAGACCCTGGATAAAAGACATTTACTATGCACATTTTCAGTAATGTTCAAAACCTTCATCACTCTAACGTGGGTCCTCAGGTCCTGCCGATGTCCTCGTATTTACTTTCACTGTATTCTTTCCAGTCTAACTATGTCTTTTGTAGAAATGACCAGGAGTGTAGATGATCAAAACTGTTCTGATAGTCTGACAAATCATTAAAAATACTGTAACTCCTCTCTTAGTATATGGATTTGGCCAATATCCTGTGAAATAGCGGGGCGCTCTGAGGGCTCTAATGTTGTATCCTTACCCCTGTTACCTGTGCTTCTATGTAATCCACTTTGCAGAAAACCACACTGGAGGCAAAAATCCAGAGGGTTGACAATATACATTGGAAACTGCAGCACCTTCTTCTGGTAAGAGAAGGCAAATTTCTATTGTCATGTTTTTTGAATGGGGGGGGGTTCTTTGTGGAAAATATCGACTTTAGCAGGTCCCCTCATGTGAATGAGAGGACAATTAATTGGCAACACCAGTAGAGAGGGCACACTTCATCCCAGTCCCCAAGTCTGGAACCTTCACAAAGACAGATAACTACCGCGGTATCAGCTTGACCTGCATCTTGGCAAAGCTATACAATCGGATGTTCTTGAACAGGATTTGCACCGCTATTGGCCCTAAGCTAAGTTTCAGTCTGATTGGTTTTCAGCAGAAGCGCACAACAGTACTGCATATACTTGCTCTCCGTAGAGTCATCGAGGAAATCAAGAAGAACAACCTACCAGCCGTGCTTACTTTCATTGATTTTCACAAAGCTATTGACCCCATTCACCGAGGTAAAACGTTGAAGATCCTGAGAGCTTACGGAGTGCCAGACCATCTACTGAGAGTAACAGAGTCCAGCTATACCATGGCAAAAGTTGTATCACCAGACAGAGAAACAGCAGTGTTCGCGCTCCTAGCTGGTGTGCTGCAAGGAGACAGCTTGGTACACTACATCTTTATAATCGTCCTTGATTATGCTCTACATCAAGCTACCAAAGATCATGTCAAGCTTGGTTTTGACATAACACCAGGACAAACCAAAAGGGTCCGACCAGTTATGCTCACAGATCTCGATTTCACAGATGACATAGTCCTGCTGTTACGAACCCCATAACTGGGTTACTTACCAGCAAAGATAGAGGTGTCCGTTGGAGTCTGATGTTACTATTTTTAACAGTATTTATTAGTAAAAATACACAAAAATAATATCAATGCAAATATACAGATAATATACATCGTCAATACTAAACCTAAAAGTGCCGGTATAATAATAATCAATAAGAAATAAGCTCTATCGTTGTCTAGGGGATAAAGAATTGTCCGATGGAAATATAAAGTTCGCTGCAGTTCACACAAGCTGCCGTCGTTTGGTTGTCGCTGTGTTGCAATTGTTGGGGAGATAGAGAGATAGAGAAAAACTTGCCGGCTTTCCTTTATGATTTCAATCCATCAGGTATCTCGTTGTTGTGGCCGTTCGAGTGTGACCTCTCCTTTAGCTAAACCGTTCTTCCGCGATGAGCCCGCCACCCAGGCAAGGGAGGACACACACGAGCTCCCACCGGCTTTCACTATAAAACACTGTCACTGGATTTCTAGTGTTTTTCCTGGTGCATCTAAGGGGTGTTCCCCAGACCCGTCTTTTATCCTCACTCATGGGGTCTCAGATGTCAATCAGGTTGGGATGATGCAATCCCTCAACCAGACCACTCTGGTTTCAATGACTAGTACAGTACTCGATACACAATTCCTTCTCCAAGAGACAATAGCAGTAATCAGTGGTTCCGTTCCCCTTTTTGTTAGGAGACATTTCAAACCTTGTGTACTCTGCGTCTCTCTCTCTCATTTCCTGGGTCTCAGACCCGAAATAATAGCGATCTTGCGATTCTTAAAAAGGAGGGGTGGGGGGGGGGGCGACTTTGCACCCTTCGGCCCATCAGAGTTGCTCCACGTTTGTAAAACTGCTCTCTCTCCAGATGGAGGGAGCACAGCAGCTACAGACAAAAGTGGAAATTGAGTGCAGTAAAGTTGGACTTCACCGAAATGCTAAAAAGGCAGAGTGCATGGCATTCAACTGCGATGAAGACCTCAAGACCTTAAAGAAAGGTACCACTAAGAAAGTCTTTGACTTCAAGTACCTTGGGACAAGAATGATGAGTTCGGAAAAGGATATAAAGATACGGAAAGCACTGGTGTGGGGGGCTATGAATGACATGAAGGAAATCTGGAAGTCGAACCTGACCAGGCTTTTTTAAAAAAAAAGGATCTTCATAGCAGTCATGGAGTCCATTCTCATGTACAGATGCGAGATGTGGACACTCACCAAGACTATGCAGAAGGTTCTAGATGGTTGCTATACACAAATGCTCCGGGTGGCTCTTGACGTGAGTTGGCAACAGCACATGATGAACGTCAAGCTCTATGACGACCTACCAAAGCTCACTACTAAAATCGAGGCGAGAAGACTGCAACTAGCGGGGCACTGTTCTATGCCACACTGAGCTACCTGCCAGCCTAGTCAACGCATGGGAGCCCAAGCATGGGAGGATGAACCCTGGGCGCTCTCCTAAGACTATGGTCAACATACTATTAGAAGATAGCAGCGTGGCTAATGTAAATGAACTGAACACACTGATGAGGGAGAGGGAGAAGTGAAGAGTCCGACATTGTGCACAATGCCGGCCCCCTAGGTCTGAGTCGATGTAGTAGTAGTCATCCTTGGCTTCATCGATCAGGGTGTTGTGTTTAAAGTTTGGGAAGTACTGATGCAGTGTCAGGTCACATCAGGAGTGCTGTGCGCAGGCTGCTCACCTTATCACTGGAAGTAAATGGGGCTTTTTGTGAGGAAGCTGAAAATGTTCATCTGAATGCTGCCTGGAGGAGAGGTTGGACAAAGCTGGACTGTTTTCTATGGAGTATTGGTGACAGGGAGGAGACCTGGTAGAGGTTTTATAAAGTTATGACAGAAGTGGATAGAGTCATTGTGCCACTGTGGAAATGTTAGGTCTGGAGACCATGATTTTATGAACCAAAGCAAGAAATTTAAACAAGATATACAGGACAAGTTTTATTTTTAAACGAAGTGGTGCATATCTGGAAAGGCTCCCAGGGAGCTGGTGGAGGGAGACAGGGTGGAGAGGTTTATGAGGCACTCAAACACACAGGAACAAACAATGAATGTATGATATAGATGCTCTGCAGGCGGAGGCGCATTTTAAAGTGGCGCTGTGGTTGGCAGACATATCAAGGGCCAAAGGGCTTGTTTGTATGATATACTGCTGCATGTTCTGTGTTTCATTCCCAGTTAGGGAGCAGTGCAGACTCACAATCTCATTGACAAATGTTCGCATTTGTAATTGTTTTAAGCCCTATCCAATGTGGACAATCTCCACCTCACTGAAACAGTTCTCCCCACTGAGCAATGCTTTCCACTAACACACTGTACAAAGTTGTCTCTGCACCACACGAGTGCTTTGGGATGAATAGTGAGCTTCTGAAAATAGAGGTAAAAGGCAAGCCAATGAGTTTACTGTCTAATTCACACATTCTGTCGGTTAGTTTAAATATTAATTAGGTGTAAATATTAAACCAGGTGAGAACAGATAAAAATTGGTCACATCTTTTATTGACCAGTGTTGGGGCATTAGTAATAACAGGGCACAGGCTTAAGGTGAGAGAGAAGAGATGTAATAGGAACCTCAAGGGTAACATTATCACCAAGAAGGTGATTGGTATATAGGACAAGTTGACAGGGGAAGAGGCTGAGATGGGGCAGTAACAATGTCTAAGATTTACATGGATAAGAAAGGTCAAGGTTTGACAAGATATGAGCCAAACGTGTGCAACTGGGACTTACTTGAATTTGAATCTTAGTCGGTGTAGGCGATTTGGAGTGAGGACCATGTTTCCAGGCTATATAGCAAGATACCTCTGTGTCCAACTAAGATTTTGAATTTGCATTTTAAATTGTAATTGTAATAACCAAAAGTTAATCAAAGTAGAATGGAAATTTACTGTATTTTGTTTCACTGGGTTACCATAAGCACAGAAGACACAACAACACCAAAGCAGATTTCAGCACAGCAATTCCATCATGGCTGGTTGATTATCCCTTCAACCCAATCCATCTGCCTTCTGCCTTCTCCCCACAACCATTAATGCACTGACTAATCAAGAACCTGTCAAAATCCGCTTAAAATATATTGAATGACTTGGCCCCACATCCGTTTGTGGCAATAAACAACACGGATTCACCAACTTCTGGCTGAAAGCCCCGCTGATCTCCGTTCATTATAGGAAGCATCCTCTCCACATCCACTCTATCTCAGCCTTTCAATTAGTCAATAATTTTGATCATATCTCATCACCTCCTCATCTTCATTTTGCAGACTCTTCAAACAGTCTGGCAGGTGGATCGATAGCCGGAAGTGTGATTGCGGTCACCGCTGGAATGGTGCTGACGTGTGCATTAATTTTCTGATGCATCGGGGAAAGGCAAACAGGTAAATACATTTCAGTCAAAACTTTTCTGTATGTTGACAATACTGTCCAGTGCCTGATGATCCAGTGTAATCAGAGATTGCTCCATTTCACACGTTGTTCTGTGTGTTGTTCCAGCTTTAACCTCACTCACCTTTTCTCTGTCAGTCAGTCAGTGTTCATTGTCATCACTGGTGTTGTCTACAAGCTCTGACCCTGTGAATTAGACAAGGATCTGATGAATTCGGTGACGGGGTCAGGCTGGGCTGGCAGTGACTTCCACTGCTCTGTTATGAATGGTTTAGTTTTCCGCTTTCCACTTCATGTGCCATTATCTATCAGGCCCCTGCAAGGGATTCAGTGTTAAATCCGTGCCATTGGACACATGGCATCTCTTAAAGTGAAATCATTCGTCTAAAATACCTTGTGTTCATATGGATGTCATGAATACAGTGGCAAGGCATCACCTTGGTGGACCACTGCAGTCTGTGTGGTAAATATCCTCTTAGAAGGTCCTGAGGGACAATAAATCACCACGTGGCACAGTGGGTAGAGCCGCCAGCCTGCAGTGCCAGTGATGTGGGTTTGAACCTTGAGTGCTCTCTGTGTGTCGAGTTTGCTCTCTGTTTTACTGTGTGACAGTACCCCCACATCCCAACAGGATGCAGGCTGGTTTTATCACTATTAATCAGTTATCAGGTGGAGTCATTAAGATGTGGGGATTAATGAGAATACCAGGAATTAGAGGCAGGAGTTGTTTAATTGGCCCCTCTAATGTGTCCCACAATTCAATGCTCCCATTCTTCCCCCATTCCTCTTTGCTTTTAATCTTCCTTGCAAATCACACCATCGACCTGTCCTCCACCTCACAGCAGGACCAAGAAATCCAGAGATTCCCCACACTCTGCGTGAAGCACTCACCTCTCAAAGTGATAAATGACTGCTGTTCCTGCACACTCCCACCAGTAATACTGACCCCTCGATCAAGACTCTCCCAAGAAATAAAACATCACCACATCTGACCTGTCCTGTGCCCTTGTGGACTGCCATGCTTTAGTAAAGTCACTCTCATTCCTCTATCAGCCTGAGAAACTTGCACACAAATTAGAAATTAGAACAAACTTTGTCCCAAGCTAATTATGTTAGTAAACAAACCCAAATAAGTGAATCCATTCTGCCTACACAATATAGATTTTCAGTTTCCTGCTCGTTCATATCCCTGTCCAAGAACCTCCTGAAGAACACCATCGTAAATCCCTCCACCACCACCCCAGGCATCCACCACTTTTTGTGTTTTTTTTTAAAAAAGCCTCAACATCCCATTTGAATGTATTCCCTCCCAATTATGTGCATACCCTCTGGTATTAGACATTTCAATGCAAGGAAAATAATACTGGATCTCTATTGAAGCCTCTTATGATCTGTCACATCATGTATCACAGCAATAAATCTCCTTCTGACTGCCTCCAGTTCCAGTCTCTCCTTAAACAAATCCATGCCCGTCAGTCCCGGTGTGGCTTTGCCCACATGTTCACTGTGTATCCATACTTCCCTCTTCCTAAAATCCAAAGGGCTGCCAAAAGCTCATTAATTGCTCTCCAGCGATCCACAACTATAGCCAATCTTCTCCGTGGATTGTCATATTGTCATGGTGGAGAAGCTTGTGTCATCCTGTGATCCCAAGATAATGGTGTCTGGAGCTCTGCTCCTGGTATGGTCACCCATGGCGGTAAGTCAAGGGTGAAGTCCCTGACAAAGAACAATCTAACCAAGGCCTCAACAATGGAATGGGCAGACGAAGTTACTTCGAACTCAATGGCTGTGAAGATGGACAAAGGCTGCAACAAATCCATCAGCTCCAATCATCGTGATTTCCATGCCATTGCAATCATTTGGTTGATTTGTGAAGTATCATGTGCTTCTTGGAGTGCAACATAAAGTATACAATAAATAAATATACGCACAGGTGCCTTTGCTCTGTGGGCCACTTCTGATCAACATAACGAAGACCATCATCCTCGACCTCGAGGGATAGCCACGACCATGACTGGGAGTGTGTGGGGCACAGTCTGTTTGTAAGTGTGTGTGTGTTTTCTAGGCTTCTCAGCTCTACCCAGGCTACTCCGCTTTACTCCAGCTTTATGTTTATTGAAGTGGAACTACCCTGGCGTGCAGACAGGAGACATTGCTTTGGCTTGTGGCAGAGAATGTGGTACACGGGAACAAGTGCAAGGAGATGCCTGTGGGAAATCCCTTTCAGTAGATGTTTTGGGTGACCTTGTTTATGACTTTCTGAGACAAGCATTTGCCATTGGTTTATTATTGCTACAAGTGCCTGGATATAGTAATCATGAACACTGTTCCTTTTCACCAAAATAGATTGTGATGCTAGATTTTAAGAGACAGATCACAATGTTACAATCGCAGTGAAATTGTGGTGCACATAGACGAATAAAGTGTGGATGACACAACCTGTGCAAAATTTTTAGGCATCTTAGATTTATATATTAACATTTAGACTTCCAAATATTCATTTTGCAAATCAAGAAAAAGCCTGAGAATGCTTTTTTTTAATTTCAGTAACATATTGCATAATTGACCACTTGGCTGGAGGACTGGACAGAACCTTCAGTGGTTGGAGGTCCCTGCAGCATCACCCGTGGTTGGAGGCCAGAGGGAAAATGAACAGGGAAATCACGAACACAACAAAGTCTGTAGATACTAGGAAACCAAAGTAACACATACAAAATGCTGAAGGAGCTCAGCAGGTCAGGCAGATTCTATTGAAAAAAGTAAACAGTCAACGTTTCTCGTTGAGACCCCCTTTCAGGACTAAGAAGGGGGTAAATACCTGAATAAAACCAGGACAGGTAAGGATAGGGCTAGCAGGAAGGCGATAAGTGAAGCCAGGGAAAGCTCAAGAGCTGGAGAAAAAAAATCGAATAGGAGAGGAAAGTGAACAATACGAGAAAGGGACGGTGGATTGGACCCAGGGAGAGGTGATAAGCAGCTGAGAGGAAGTGAAAGGTCAGAGCGGAAGAGAGGAAGTTGGGGTGAGAAGTAAATTTATTCACCGGAAGGAGAAATCGATATTCATGCCATCAGTTTGGAGGCGCTGATCCTGGACCCTGTGGGTGGCCTCATCTTGGCACAAAAGAAGACAATGGGTTGACAGTAATGAGAATCAAAACTAAAATGTTTGGACACCCTGAAATCCCGCTTGTAGCAGATGATTCAAAGGTTCATTTGTTATGAAAATATGTATCATTTACAACTCTGAATTTGTTTTCTTCTCCAGATAGCCACGAAACAAAAAATTCTATTTAAAGTCATTCAAAAAGAAACATCAGTCTCCCCTCCCTCCAGAAAAATAGAAGGGCAACCTGATCATCAACCTCCGAAGCTCACCACTGCCCAAACAAAATGGGTCAAGAATATCAAACCCACTCACCCAAATAAAGTTTGCTTGGCACAAATGCAGAGGAGCTAGCGTCACCAGTACAGAGGAGCACCCCAAAAGAGTTGCCTGATCTGCAAGGACTTTTTGGACAACGGGGAGGATTCGGCTATTGGGCCCTTTCACTGTGAGACCACTGAACTCAACAACTACATCCAAACCACTCTGGGTGAACTTTAATGACCAATAAATTGGATTACGCTCTACAATCAGGTGTCTAAATGATTCACTGACTTTAAAGGGAAGGGGCATCTAGTTTACCAGGAAACAAAGACTACAGGGACTACAGTCTTTCTGTTGACTAATATGTCTCTCCACTCACGGTGAAATGGGGGCAAAACTTTTTTCCCTTATTAAGGAAAGTGAGAACCTGTGGTGTGTAGAATTGTCGGGTGAACGAGCAGCTTTTGGGGTACTGCCAGTATGTGTCTTTATTGACTCTTTGCTGCACGCTACGTAGAGGATGCTGATGCACTTTTTGCTGGTCACTGGTTTTGCTGGTGTGTCACTGCTTTGCTGTTGCTTGTGCGTCGGGGGGGTATCTGGGGGGATTTGCTGTTCTAACATTTTAGCTGTCATCCATTCGTTGGGGCACCGCTGTTTACGTGTATGTCGAGAAAGAAAAGGAATTTCAGGAGAAAAATTATTTCAGGTCTTCTTTTGTATACATTTCCCTGACATTTAGATGCAGCTATTGAATTCAGTTTCTGGACCCTACTGGCAAGTCTCGTCGATACAAACACCACGCTGCTCACTCCACCAACAACACAGCACAGCCGGGAACATAGCAGGGGATTTTACATCAGAAAACATTAGATTCAGTGACGAAACCCATGATTAATGTTGTTTTCGCAGGGAAATCCTAAGAACCATCCATTAAGGTGATTTACATACAAGCGCTCTCCTACACGTGACATCACACTGGCGCCCCCACATGCCTGTCGTCACACAAGAGCTCCCTTCACCAGGATCTGCCGTCACCAGCGCGGTGCCTTACATGACACAATGCTACTCAGCTCGAGCTAGGTCATTTTCGTGACTCAGCAACGATCTCGTGTCTCCTGCTCCCACGCCACCCCCACTGTCAACAGAGCATTTACGGGCTGCAACACACACAAAATGCTGGTGGATCACAGCAGGCCAGGCAGCGTCTACAGGGAGAAGCACTGTCGACGTTTTGGGCCGAGCCCCTTCGTCAGGACTAACTGAAAGGAAAGATAGTAAGAGATTTGAAAATAAGAGGGGTGGGGGAATTGTGAAATGATAGGAAAAGACTCGGACGGGGTGGGGTGAAGCAGAGAGCCAGAAAGGTGATTGGCAAAAAGGATAGAGGCCCAGGGAGAAAGAAAGGGGGAGGGGGAACAGAGGGAGATGGAGAACAAGCAGAGTGATGGGCAGAGAGAGGGAAAAAAAAGAGGAGGGCGGAAAAAAAACTAAATATACCAGGGATGGGGTAAGAAGGGGAGGAGAGGCACGAACGGAAGTTAGAGAAGTAAATGTTCATGCCATCAGGTTGGAGGCTACCCAGCCGGTATATAAGGTGTTGCAGCCTCACGATGGACACCGCGAAAATAAGATACGACCATAAAGCAATAAAAAACATAACAATATCTCGCTTCATCAAATACTCTCAGCAGAATCAGACTGTTAGTGATAATGTCTAGTAGTCACTGACAACACTGTCAGTGAACATCGGAAAAAATTGGTCATGTCTTCATTTGTCAATGCCCGCTCTCCTGCAACAAATAAAAACACTTATGCACAACTTACAAGCTGCAAAATCAATACCTCAAATGTGTAATCACTACTTATATTTACAGCACTATGCACAACGGGGGATGACTGACGTGTCGAGGACAGAATTTTCATACATTCTGTCGTTATGGACTTAAACTTTCCGGCTATACAGCTCAGAGCAGAGAGATGTGCGGCCAATGAGTGATCAAAATAGCAGTTAAATCTAAAGGTATTAAACCTCAGCATTTGTTCTTATTTTCGTACTGAAATCAAGAGTAAGGAGAAATATTCACTCCATTATTTTTATCACCACATTGGGTACACTATATATATATTTAAGTACCGGCACATTTTTATTTGCGTATATCTAAATTGAAAAAAAATGCAAGTCCTGTTACAGTCATTTATTTAGTCAGTCCGCATGAAAATAAATTTAGACATGGTGCAGTGCGTTCGCAGATAAAGAAGCTCAATGACGAAAAGCTTGTATTCACTAGGTTCAGATAATGGAAACCACCGGGGAACATGAAAAAATGCCGAGCCTTCATCACTTACACTGTTACACAACCGATGTGATATTCTCTGATGTCTCACTGCTGGAGTACAATAATAAATATAGTTGTTCAAATATGCCATGCACATGTAAACATATGTTTGACTTATTTAACTATTGAAGAAAAATATGCTGAACGATGCGATTAAATGTGATTTGGTTTTTTTTCTTGTTCCAATTGGGCTGTGTAATAACAGCAAGGGAGAATTACTGCACATCACTAATCAGATTAATTACTGTCAAGAGGAGATGCAGAATTACGGAATACGCTCAGTTATATATTTGTAAAATAAAAGAATAAGACAGTTTATTTTTCCAAACAGATATTGAAGTAATTTGTAAATATTGCTAGAAATAGATAAAACATTGCAAGGAACGGAATAAAGAGGTCTTCACAGAAGGGCAATAATGTGAAACACAGCCGGGTGAATGTGCACAACCATTCCACTAAGCTCACTCACGGACATCTGTCTGAGTTACTGGTGAGGCAATACCTGGATTTGGATTGGACGATAGCAGTTATGAAGCTGCCACATTGCCTGTAATGCGGAAACATCAGAACGATTACAAGCCCAGTTTATAGAGACCCACAAGGCAGAATGGTCCGCGCTTTACAAACATGCCACTGACCACTGCATCTCTTGAACCATCACTGAGCTGAAATGATAATATCGCTGCTGGACAAGCTGATGGCATAATTCCTAATACCACTGTCTGTCGTTAACCCTACTGATAATGTTGTTGCTTCTGCAGCCTCAGCTGATCAAAGTAATGATGCCACAGCCTAGCCTGGTCATTCACTGACAGCATTCCTCAGACAGACATAACTTTAATGTCTCCTCTATCTACAAAATTCAGCTGGAGATTTATTTATCCAAGTCCTTATGTTTTCAGCTCAGTCAACTGATAGGCCAAAGTCTGTTGAAAGGGATCAACTAATTGCAGGCCTGTATTCTGAAGATTACTCTTTTTAGTTGTTATCGACGTGGACAGTTGACATTACTGCCCTAAACGATAGAGCAAATGAACCAGGGAGATAACTAGTCCAGATGCTACTATAGTGCAGCCGCAGCGCTATCTGAAATGCAGGATCACTGCATATCCCACGCATCGGCTTGACCTTAAATGTGAAACTGACGTATTGTGATCCTAATGTCAGTAGATTCCAATCTGTCAGAATGAGGCTGATCTCGAGTTTTGAATTTAAGTCATTATATTACAGATTGGAATATGAAAATGTTTGATGATGAACTTCAATAAAAAATAAATTACAAAAATTAGGGAAATTATGTTAAATGAGCATCAATGGATATAAAGTTTCATGAAAGTTCGGACGATGGAGCAAGGTGATTAAGCAACTCAATAATGTCATCTCGACTGAGACAAATTGTTCAATTCAATTACAGTTTCATCGCAGGCAATGTTTCGAATACTTAAGATGCTATATACCAGGAGCAACACACACACACACAATCCTGGAGGAACGCAGCAGGCCAGGCAAAATCTATGGAAGTGAATAAAGAGTCGACATTTCAGGCCGATGCACTGTATTAGGACTGTAAAGGAAGGGCGTAGATGACAGAATAAAAATGTGGGGGAAGGCGAAGGCAGTGGTAGGTGAATCTATGTAGAGGAGATATCTTTTCCTTTTCCATCTTTTCCATCCCTTTTCCTTTTCCATCTGTCACTTCCCAGCTTCCGGACACATATTTTCATTTGTAAGTCTAAGTGATGTCTTCTCACAGACAGTTCTCTGACTTATCATTTCAAATTTAAATCTATACTCTTGCGCAGATCGGTGAAAACAAAAGCAGAAGTTGCATAGACATATGCCAAGTGTATGTTTTGGCGAGAGGTAACGGTGCCAGATTATGAATGCAGAAATATTGTTACTGAATCACTGACTGTTCAATGGAGTGTAGAACTTTATACTTCGCTGTTTCGTGTTTATTTAAAATATTTTTGATTATACCCCATTTCTTTCTAAACAGACATTTAAAAAATTAAAACAACTTTTTTCCTGAATACATTGCGATGTATGCGTTTGCTTCGTTGTTTCTACCCGGTTGTGCAGAAAAACAAGAAAAGCTTATTGCACAGCTCCCAATATTCTTTGTTAAAGAAAATTTATTTGACAGGTACAATGAATTATATCTGTTCCTGGAGGTGGAAACCCACGTTTCCCTGAGCCAATCGTATTTAATGGAGTTTGTATTTGATGATATTTAGCTTAATAAACGCTTACGATGTTTGTTGGACCAGCAAGAGATCATTACATTCACGCCGACAGTGACAGTAATTGTATTCAACGCAGACACACCACCTGGAATTTTTGCAGAGTTGGGTGAACAATACTTTCTTGCAGATCAGTTTACCGTCTGGCCCAAATCCCACGGAATCCCACTGAAGGACCAGACTTCTCGTATTCTCATTTACCTCAGATAGTAATCACTATTATTTTGCAGGTTCTAGTGTTTTGGATGTCACCCCAAAATTTGCCTGACCTTGGCTTGGCTGAACGATATTAGCACTCAGAACTCGTTGAGAATTTATTGATATCCATGTCTCACCTTTTACAGAATTCGCCCTCGTACTATTCCCCCGTGACACAACTGGGAAAAGGTTCTTCATATTGTCACCTACCACACCAGGAGCATCTCGTCCTCCGTAACTCCCTCTGTCTCCAACAGGATCTTACCACGAGTCACATCCCTTATCCCACCTCCACCACCTTCTCCGCTATCTCCAGGTATCGCTTTATACATCAAACCCTTACCCACCATCCCTTCCTAGTGATCTCCATCCTGACACTTATCCCTGCAAGCGTTACAAGCGCCACAACAGCATCTACACCTCCTCCCTCACCAGCCACCATTCACGGAAATCTGTCCTTCCAGGTCCGACATTTATATCGGGTTCTGCTGGTATGGCAGCCCCACATTGGTGAGACCCAATGTAGATGGGGTGCTGCATTGTGGAACACCATCGTTTGCAGTCACCCTCTGCAATCCACGGCCTTTGCATTAGCGAATGGACGTGTGTGCAACTCTCAGTATTTCTATCCAAATGGGTATGCGGCTGGTGTATAAGCATGGAATCCAGTGATTCCCAGGCTGGATGGTAAGTTGGGTTTCAGACTGCCTTGCAACAGGAGGAACAGATTCACGGTGGAGATTTGATCTGTGACTCGCCTCTTAAAATATCCAGCTTTCTCTCCTCACAGTGTACGGAGCAAGAGTAATGATGGAATATTGCCCGCTGAATGGGGAAATGGATCTTCAACAAGTCGCAGCATGATTAGTACCACTGCGAAAAGGAACTCCACTTTATCATATTTCATTCGGTGCAGTGATCGTCCAGGCAGCATCTCCAGCATCTGGAGCAATGACCACAGTTGCAGGGAAACCTCGACAACTCAGCGATCCCCTGCGAGTCAGACCATACTTTGCCGAGAAATAAATCTCCATCCATCACTGTTCTTCGGTCAACATCTTTCCGTTCGCTACTTGAAAGGCTGCAATCGTACAGAAGAGAAATTATTCGGTTCTCTCTGAAGAGCAATTGGAGACAGATAATAAACGATGCCTTGGTAACAACACATATATCGGAGAAGTCAACAAAACCAGTGCTGGCGTGGATGTATTAACCAATTAATCCGATGTATTGATTAATGGTGCCGTTGGCAATAAAATATCGGAGTAGGAATTGAGTGAGCAGCTGTCGCAAAAAAGAGAAGCAGTTCACGAGTTAGGAATGAAAATAATTCACAAGAAAAGGTGAGTAAAAGGGTGAGACTGGTGCAGTCAGCCTCACAAGTGGTATTCGAAGTGTAAGAGCAGAAAGCGTGTATCAGCGCTGAGACATTGTCAAATGAGCCGAGGGCCACGCATCCATATGAGTACCACAATCGATGCAGTGTGGCTGACGGCCGCTCATTGATGCCAGCACCACAGTGGATACAGAGACGTGGGAAATCCCAGAATGATCAGAGGCCCGCACAGCAATGCCAGTTCCACCAATAAGCCGAGAGCCACTCATCGGTACGAGTTCCTCAATAGGCACAGAGTGATGCACTGCCGGAGCATAAGGAAGTGTGGTTGAAATGTGAATTTGAACACATCCCAGTTCTGAACATACTTATATTGGTGACGAAGCGGGATATCAGAAGCCGCTGAATGGGGAAATGGGACCGAAATAGTGATGGAGTCACAGATTATTACTACAAAGTAGGCTCTTCCACCCATCTGGATTATCTCTCTCTGATCCTTCACCACGTCCCATTTATCTGCAACCTCCGTCCCTCTCTAATCCATTTACTGAGACAACCTTCCCTCTAATGATACATTTGAATCCGCATCTAACATTGACGCTGGCAGATCCGTCCACACTCCTCGACCCTCTTAGCGAGTCAGCTTTAGCACACACCCCTTTTCCATATTTCCACTTTCACCCTACAACTATGAAGTAGTTTTAGATTTATTTAGAGGATCAGGAAAATCTGCGAGCAATCACCCTGTCCGTAACTCTCACAAATATGTTACTTCTGTAAGATCTCCATTCATTTCCGTGCCGTAAAGGGATACATTCCAGTTAAAGAGTTTCTTCTAACTCTTGTCCTCAGTTCCCGAACTCATGCTTTCAAATTATCGCTGCACACTTTGAAGCTTATTGATATTGTAAAGCTGCTTGAAGGTGCCAGGAGCAGCTCACGATATTCTATCTGTGGCCGCAATAACGTGTTGTACAGCTTCACCCTAACGTCTCAACTCCTGCATTCAGTGACATGATGTGATTAGAGCTCAATACAAACTGATCTGCCCGTGATGCTGCTTACCTTCTGCACATTAAATTCTACCCATTCAATGTGCTTCTTAACCTGTTGTATCTATCCTCACAAAGCAGACAAACTCATACTTGTCTCTATTAAATTCCATCTGCCATTTTCCAACACATTTTCCAGCCAGTCAACATCAAGTTGCAACCTTGGATAGAGTTCCTGGCTGTAACAGCGTCCCAACCTAGGGTTTGTCCGATTTTTTTTTCCCCACTGATTCTGTTTTCTGAATCGACATCGAAGATACATCTAAAATACATGATAAATAACAACAGGTTGGACACCAACCCCTGCACTACACTTGTTACATTCAAAGAATCAACCACCCCTCGCTGCTAATCCAGAAGAGAACGTTCAACAATCCGTTCACAAGCCGCAGATAAAGTCTGTATCTTTTTATTATGGAACGTCCCTGGAATATTGCTCTCGATCTCGTTTGTGTGCTTAGAATAACATACGTACAGTGTATTTATTTTGAAACATGTCATCAGATATTTACTGTGAGTTTCGTCATTCAAATGACTGGAAATGACAAGAACATGAAAAAAAAATGTCCTATCTCCCCCTTCAATAACCTGTAATCCATTTCATTTGCCGAGCTAATATCCCGACCCCGAACTTTGGAAGCGAATGTGCTCCGCCGAGGTGACAAAATAAATCTATTGGAAGGTGATCATCCATGTTCATTGTTCAGGATGATTGTCTATGTTAGATACAACATTGATCAGAAATTGCCCCATTTCAGCAGCTGAAGCCAGAAATTAAATTGGCAATGTTCATATTATCTTGGTTTAAAAGTTAGTAAATGGTAACGTCCCTTGGGGATACGTATTCATGGCACTGTGACAGAGTGAAAAAAACGATTTAATGTATGTGTTTGTGTAGCTGGTTGTCCATAATGCAACTCATGTGATAACCACAATAATTGACTCAGTGGAATTACTCTAAATTGCATATAACCCTGTAAAACTGATCACTGGTCCATACGATCCTTTGAACGTGGCTTCAGACGGAATATGGGGCATGCAGCGATTTACTACATCGCGGCCGTTTTCTATCCTGCAATTGTAGCGTTCGGTGTCCCTGGTAAGAGACTGGAGCCGGTCACTCAATGTATAGCGCCGTCGTCTTGGTTTTGTTCCACTGCGCTGTTCGGAGAACAGCACAGATGGTACCATCACCTGAATTTTGTTTCCAGAATTGAGGATTTAAGCAAATGATATATATATATATCACATCGGGAATATTTTTTTTTAATTTTTTTTTGTCAAATATGTTGCTACCAATAGTTTCGTAGTTGGACCTTGCTCAGCTTTTTGAAGCGACAGTGATCCTTTTTCCAGATCGGCATCTTTTTCGAATCTAAATTATAATTTATGCTTTAAAACTCCTGAATTTGATTTCAAATAACCCCTTCAGCTGTTTCATTCTAATAATGGAAATGGCGTTGTTCATGGTGATGTTTGCTGGAGCGATCGACCGCTCACCGGTAGGTGAGTCGTGGAAATCAGAAGCCTCGCTCTAAACGGTCGGAAAGTTAGCGGTCCATTCTGGTCCTCCAGCAGGAGTCTTTCGATGATGCCGGTACACATCGAATTTCTGCTCTTCACTTCGAAAAAAAAACATACCCTGCATAGTATTGGAAGAATGGTAGGCATTCAGACAGTTGCCACTAATGATAATCCTGTTTTGTTTCTAATTTCCTGTAGTTAATATAACTGCAATTGGCATCCTATCTCGGGGAAAATGCGGACTCTCCAAATGCATCACCCGTTACCTGGTTGGAATGGCAACAGCGGATCTGATGGTGGTTATCGTTGTTGCTTTAGTGCAACACAACAACAGTATCTACATGTATTCAAGATCCCTGCTCATCACTCCTGTACGTGCTCTGACAGATATTTGTAGGGGAATAACGATGGACTGTTCTGTTTGGTTTACAGTCAGTTTTACCTTTGATCGTTTCATCGCAATATGTTGTCAAAAGCTCGGGGAACGATACTGCACTGAGAGAACAGCAACGGTGGTTATGGTGACCGTGGTTATAGTGAGCTGTGGGAGATGTGCCCCGTTTTACTTTGCTGTTGAACCTTACGTCATTATTGACAACGTGCCGTGGCATTGCGCCTTCAAAGATGAATACGCTACTTTACTCGTGTGGAGAGTATACGAATTACTGGAGAGTATTTTAACACTATTGCTACCTATCAGCTTAATTCCAGTGTTCAATGGGTTAACAGTGAGACATATAGTTGCGGCAAATAGAGTCCGCAGAGGACTTCGGAACAGCAGTGACAATCAGAAGGATACCGAGGTGGAAAACCGCAGAAAATCAATGATTTTATTGTTTGCAATTTCTGCTAATTTCATATTATTTTGGATGCCCTACACAGTTCATACCCTGAAATAGCAAGTGGAAAACTTTTTTTAGGAGGACAAATATTTCGGTTCCCCTGTATATATACAATTTGGGTTCATCTTGCAAATTCTGAGTATGTGCACCAATACTTGTATCTATACACTCACACAGAGGAAATTCAGAAAAGAATTGAAGAATGGAATGAAGTACATGTTTACATTAAATGGTCATCTCTGTAGATAACGCCCACTCTAATTGCAATTCAGCCCAGCTTCGAATAAAGTAGTTTTAAAATGAGTAGATTTGGCAAATATGTCATGAATTCAAACTTTCATGTCCCTGATTATCCTAAAATGACTGAATTCCAAAGTATCGCAGAGACTTGAAAATCATCCGGGAAAGGGTACCGCAGCATAAAAGTCAGGACCAGCAGTCTCCGGGTCAAGTTCAGCCACCATGACATCGGTCTGATTAGCTCACGCTGATTTGAGTGTTTTTCTATGTTACATTGACAATTCGATTTATTACAATTTAATATAAATTTCTATGATTGCACATTGTACATTTAGACGGAGACGTAAACAAATGATTTTTATTCCTCATGTATGAGCTGCCAAGCCTTTGCCCTTCCCTTGGAAAACATCGGTGTCATGCAGTGGGGAGACTTGCAGCAGGGGCAACTGTCGGTCTTCCATATAAACTTGCCCAGGCCTGCGCCCTGGAGAGGACACTCCAGTAGACATTCCAAGCACAGATCCATGGTCTCGCTAGACTAACGGATGCCACCATGTAGAGGAAATAATGTCAGTTCAATCTCAAGCGGAGGAATGACATCGGGACATCTCGGGGTTCAGATATATCAAAATGCTCATAGTTGGGTAAAGGGGAGTAAAGGGAAAGCCTTTTTAAATACAGGGCGAGTGTGATAGTATCACAGCTGCGGAACGGCAGGATACTGTGATGGGTCTGTACATTAATAGACGGTGAGTGGAACTCAGAAGTAGGAAGGGAACAAGCACTCGCTTGAGAGTATTCTGTACAGAGTTCCCATCACGAAAACAACAATCAGAGACAGTGACAGATCGGGAAATAGATTTTGGACAGGTGCCATATAAACACGGCTGTTGTCACAGGCAACTTAAACTTCACTAATATTCATGGGCACTTACTCTGTTTACAAAGGTTTAGATGAGAGAGAACTTCTCGGTTACGTCCGGGAAGGAGTCCTATCACAGTAAGCGGGCAGGTGGACTAGCGAATAGTCCATCCTAGAACTAGTATTGGAAAGTGAAACAGATCTCTCTGCGGGTCAGCATTTCAGAATGATACGGCACAGTTATTAGACATTTTGGTAAGACTAATCAAAATAGGACATATATGCTAAATGGTAGGGCATTGAAGAATGCAATAGAATAGAGTGATCTAGAAATAATGGTGCATAGTTCCCTGAAGGTGGAATCTCATTTGGATAGGGTGGTGAAGAAAGCTTTTGTTATGCTGGCCTTTATAAATCAGAGCATTGAGTATAGGAGATGGAATGTAATGTTAAAATTGTACAAGGCATTGGTGAGGCCAAATTCCAGGTATTGCATACAGTTCTGGTGACCGAATTATAGGAAACATGTCAACAAACTAGAGAGAGTACAGAGGAGGTTTGCCAGAACGTTACCTGGGTTTCAGCACCTAAGTTACAGAGAAAGGTTGAACAAGTTAGTTTATTCTTTGTGGTGCAGAAGGTTGAGTGGGGACTAGATAGGGGTATTTAAATTTATGAGGGGGATAGATAGAGTTGACGTGGATAGGGTTTTTCCATTGGGAGTAGGGGAGATTCAAACACGAGGACATGAGTTGAGAGTTAAGGGGCAAAAGTTTAGGGGTAACACGAGGGGGAACTTCTTTACTCAGAGAGTGGTAGCTGTGTGGAATGAGCTTCCAGTAGAAGTGGTAGAGGCAGGTTCAATATTGTCATTAAAAAATGGATAGGTATATGGACAGGAAAGGATTGAAGGGTTATAGGCTGAGTGCGGGTCAGTGGGACTAGGTGAGAGAAAGCGTTCAGCATGGACGACAAGGGCCGAGATGCTCTGTTTCCATGCTCTAATTGTTATCTAGTTATATGGTTATATGGATGTTTACTAATACCTTACACTGTGATGGGAGCAGACAGTATGGAATGCATTTAATTGATGCTATTAGGTAGGAAATTAGTAGCTAGCCCAAGTTGGGACATGATTTGTTCCTAATGCACAACAGAAATATGACGATTGTTAATGGACCATTAGTTTGGGTTTCAGTACAGGCAATTTCATTGATGGACCCTATAGTAACCCTGGTTGGTAAGAGATAAGGAACTCCTCTTCAAGAAGAAATAAATAAACTTAAGGTTTGGGAAGAAAGGATCAGGCAGGGCTATGGAACGACACAATGTAACCAGGAGGAATTTAACAATGGACAGAAGGGGACATGAGAAGCCCTCGGATGTGTAAAAAAGGAGGACGACGAGATAGCAATTAAAGAGGAAGCATGTGTCAGGAGTGCAAGGAGGCAGTGAAGGTCCTTACTGACCCTTTGCTTCGATATTCACCAGTGACTGCGACATTGATGAATGTGGATACAGAGAAAAAGGACAGATGTGCTGGGACATGCAGAAGCTTAGAACTACGAGCTGGAAATTGGGAAAACATGAAAATAAACCTTTCCCAGGAGCTACAAGGTTTGTAATCCAGGTAATGATAGAAAGCGAGCGAAGATATCACCCCACAGCCTCCGGATCCAACACATTATCCTCCGCAACGTCCGCCACCTTCAACAGGACCCCACCACCAAGCACATCTTTTCCTCCCTACCCCTCTCAGCTTTTTGCAGGGATCGTTCCCTCCGCGACTACCTGGTCCACACGTCCCTCCCCACAGAACCCCCACCCGGCACTTATCCCTGTAAGCGCAAATGCTACACCTGTTCCCACACCTCCCCCCTTACCACCATTCCGGGCCCCAGACAGTCCTTCCAGGTGAGGCAACACTTCACCTGCGAGTCTGTTGGAGTTGTCTATTGCATCCGCTGCTCCCAGTGTGGCCTCCTCTACATCGGTGAGACCCAAAGCAGATTGGGGCACCGCTTCATCGAGCACCTCCGCTCCATCCGTCACAATAGACAGGACCTCCCGGTTGCCACCCACTTCAACTCTGCCTCTCATTCCCATCTAGATATGTCCACACATGGCCTCCCCAACTGCCATGATGAGGCCAAACTCAGGTTGGAGGTGCAACGCCTCATCTACCATCTGGGTAGCCTCCAGCCTGGTGGTAAGAACATTGAATTCTCCAATTTCCAGTAATTCTCTCCCCCTCCCCCTATCCCAGGTCTCTCTCTGCCTCTCTCCCCTTTCAACTTTCTGCTCCTTTATCTCTACAGTTCTTTCATGCTTATCCCCTCCCCCTTTATCTTTCCTCTGATTGGTTTTCCACCCGGCGCCTCTAGCCCTACCCCCTCCCCTATCTCTATTACTGGGCTTCGGCCCTCTCTCCCCCCCCCATTCCTGATGAAGGGTCTCAGCCCGAAACATTGGCTATTCTTTTCTCACGGATGCTGCCCGACCTGCTGAGTTCTTCCAGCATAGTGTACATATTCGAAGATATTGCTGCGCTTTAGGACGTGACATTTGTGTCATCACTGTCACAGAGAATGGCAGATGTTATTCCCCTTATCAAGAAATATAATGTAGTTCTGAGAGTTATGGGCCAGTGAGTCTTCGGTCAGTTGTGGACAAGGGAAACGAAAGGTTTCTTAAAGACAAAATTTATCAGTATCTGGAGAAATGTATCCTGGTTGGGGAAAGTCAGCATGGTTCTGTGAGGTCAGGTCGTCCCTTTAAACCAGAATAATTTCCATGGACAAATGCAAAATAGGCAGATGAAGTCAGAAGAATCGAACTGGGGCATATTAATTGTTAAGGCGTTTGACTGGGCACGAATTGGCTAAGCAAGGGAAAGCGGATGAGGCAGTGCATGGAGATGTTCCCCAAGGAAGGTATAATCTTTAATACACGCTGCAACTATATCTAGACTCTGCTATTATAGTGTTTTGAGAGACTGGGATTAATTTAGTCATTCTACAGCACTTGTATAATTTACTGAGTTAGGGATGATGAGGAAAGCAAAATACTGAATCCGGAATGAAACTGCACACTCACTAAGCTGAATTCTCGTGTTTTTATAACAGGGCAAATACTGCGATTACAGTAAAGCAATCTTTTCCCATGGAACCCTGCAACTCAAAACCAGCGTTTCAAAGTCTTCTGCAGCATCCTCTGGTGTTTCCCAAATGAAACAGCTCCGAGAATGCGAATGTCAAATTCCCAGTTCAAGTATACACGAGTTTGTCTGAATGTCGATATACCTTTGCACAGCGGGTTTATCTTACCCAGAATAGATGCAATCATATCTCGATCATTTTAACCTTGATTTCACATGGCCAGTGGGGAATCCATGTCTCCCTCTGAAATCAACACCAAAGCAAACAAACTAAAGAACACAGGGAAGGCAAAACAAAAATCAAAACTCGAACGTTTGTTCCTTCAAAACTTTCGACGGTAACTGGCGTATATAGAATAAACATTTACTACCTGGTGAAAATCCTTTTCAAATATTATAAAGAACAAAGGGAAACCAGATGTGGTTGATGGCGGCCCCCATAAACTAACACATTCAATTACGGAAAAGGAAGCAGTCTTTGATATTCACATGTCCCTGCAAATTTATTTCAACCGATTAAAGCAGACATTTGTAAACAGTGAGATCCCATTGTGAAAGAAAGGATAAATTCAAACATGTTTTCAATGCAATCTTAAGAATCTCACGAATGCCGTCCGCTCATTCACGCATGTATTACCTGTGTTTCTCTTTCAACTGAACTCACAAATGCCCAGTCCTTGTGAAATATTTAACACTCTCAGTGCGTTCAAACTATCGCAGAGCATGATCTACTTTTTTTTCTTGTTGAACAGCGAACAAATAATCTATGATAAGTATTAACCGTTATTTAATAAATCATTTCGAGTCTAAAGCAAAGGGACGCTGGTAGTTAGGTATCGTACGCAATATTCAACAGATTAAAATCATGACTTCAGCATGCGACCAAATCTCCAATGATTTAATCGTCTTCTCACCTCCAATCACCGACCAAAGATAGGATTGAGACTGAGCGATTGATTTGTTGCATAGTATTAAGCTTAACAATGGCCATTAACACCGTTTAAGTAACAGACTTGGACTATACTGGGACCGATGCCACAAGCAACTCCAATTGATAACTATAGTCTTTAACGCCTTAGTGATGGAGTAAAGGTGTACTCCTTTAGTGTGATACCTCCCATATAATTATCCTCATGGCAGAGCTGAGGATGATGGAGCCTAACGGAATCTGCATTGCTTGCATCTTCCAAAACAGCTCTATTTCTATCTTTAATATCTATTTTCTTCCTTTTCAGGGGTCTTTTGAAGGCTGTGGCCTGGAGTTACAGGCGATAGGAACATATGACATTATGAAACGGGTGGATACGATAGAGACAGGAAAGTTGTTTCCACTGGTAGATCAGACTAGATAGAGCATCACCATTTAGATTTTGGACGGAGATGAGAAGGAACTGCTTTTCCCAGGGAGTGGTGAATCTGAGGAACTCTCTGCCCAATATTGCAGAATAGGCTACCGCAGTGAATATATTTAAGACAGAGTTGGATAGAGTTTTGCATAGTAGGGGATTTAAGGGTTAAGGAGAAAAGACGGGTACGTGGAGATGACACCATGCTGAGATGGGGTAATATATTTTCTCATCATTGACTGTTCATGGTGAGTCAGGGAATCTAGTGGGATGCACACAGGTAGATAGTTTATGAACCTACGTTGAGACAATCAAAGTCATTTGTCGGTAAGTACAGATTCTCTGTACCTCACTGATCATTATTGCACGGCGTGATTCAGAATTTACGTCCCTGGTTGGGTTCAAGGATAAATCGTTTTGTTCAGTGGGGGACTCGAGTCGGACCATGTGGGTGAGGTACAAAGCAATCTAGGGCTGGCTAGCGTGCGGTTTCTAACAGCATGAATTTGGGAAATTCTGCAAGTTCAAAGGACTTGGATTTGTATAATTGGAGTGGATACCTTCAGAAATACATTGGGAAAATTGCTGCAATATGAGGAGATTGTCAACCACCCTGGCTGGGAAGGGAAAACTGCTGGGGATGCTACTATCTATCTGCTATCAGAGAGGGGGCAGCAGGGGGAGCAACTCAAATCAGAACATACATGAACCACACCGTTCTGGGTACAGTAGCTTAAGAAAATTGGTAAATATATCGGCACATCCTTGAGAGCCTGTTCAATCAACTGGTCATGAGAGAGCAATACCTTACCTCGATAACTACGAGGAAAGGAAATTAACTATAATGTGCTTGCATCTAAATATACACTCAGCTTCACGAGATATACAACGACATGATGGGAGACGTGTGCTGGTTTGAAAAACACAACAATGATTGTTATGGGTTTTGACAAAGGGGACCCAGTAGACGCATTCGTCAAATGTTACGAGAGGAGAAGTGAACGTCACACTGTATTTGCATCAAGTTGATGTACCTTCAGTTGAGATGACCGAGTGAATCCTTTCCCACAGTCTGAGCAGGTGAATGGCTGCTCCCATTGTGAACTCGCTGGTGTGCCATTCGGGTGGATGACCGAGTGAATCCTTTCTTACAGTCTGAGAAGGTGAACAGTCACTCCCCTGTGTGAACTGACTGGTGTCTCAGTAGGTGAGATGACTGAGTGAATCCCTTCCCACAGTTTGAGCAGATAAACGGCCTCTCCCCAGTGTGAACTCGCTGATGTACCTTCAGTTCAGATGACTGAGTGAATCCCTTCCCACAGTCTGAGCAGGTGAACGGCCTCTCCCCAGTGTGACCTCGCTGATGTGCCTTCAGATGGGATGAGCAAGTGAATCCTTTCCCGCAATCTGAGCAGGTGAACGGCCGCTCCCCAGTGTGAACTCGCTGGTGTACCTTCAGTTCAGATGACTGAGTGAATCCCTTCCCACAGTCTGAGCAGGTGAACGGCCTCTCCCCGGTGTGACCTCGCTGATGTGCCTTCAGATGGGATGAGCAAGTGAATCCTTTCCCACAATCTGAGCAGGTGAATGGCCGCTCCCCAGTGTGAACTCGCTGGTGTACCTTCAGTTCAAATGACTGAGTGAATCCCTTCCCACAGAATGAGCAGATGAACGGCCTCTCTCCAGTGTGAACTCGCTGATGTACCTGCAGTTTAGATGAGCAAGTGAATCCCTTCCCACAGTCTGAGCAGGTGAATGGCCTCTCTCCCGTGTGAACTCGCTGATGTACCTTCAGTTTAGATGACTGAGAGAATCCCTTCCCACAGTTTGAGCAGGTGAAACGCCACTCCCTACTGTGAACTTGTTGATGTACCTTCAGGGTAGATGAGCAACTGAATCCCTTCCCACAGTCTGAGCAGGTGAACGGCCTCTCCCCAGTGTGAACTCGCTGATGTACCTTCAGTTTAGATGACTGAGAGAATCCCTTCCCACATAATGAGCAGGTGAACGGCCTCTCCCCAGTGTGAACTGACTGGTGTCTTTGTAGATGAGTTGACTGAGTGAATCCCTTCCCACAGTCTGAGCAGGTAAATGGTCTCTGCCCAGTGTGAACTCGCTGATGTACCTTCAGTTCAGATGACTGAGTGAAACCCTTCCCACAGTCTGAGCAGGTGAACGGCCTCTCTCCTGTGTGAACTCTCTGATGTACCTTCAGATGGGATGACTGAGTGAATCCCTTCCCGCAGTCTGAGCAGGTGAAAGGCCATTCCCCAGTGTGAACTCGCTGGTGTACCTTCAGTTCAAAAGACTGAGTGAATCCCTTCCCACAGTCTGAGCAGGTGAATGGCCTCTCTCCAGTGTGAACTCGCTGATGTACCTTCAGTTTAGATGGGCAAGTGAATCCCTTCCCACAGTCTGAGCAGGTGAACGGCCGCTCGCCAGTGTGAACTGACTGGTGTCTCAGTAGGTGAGATGATTTAGTGAATCCCTTTCCACAGTCCGAGCAGGTGAATGGCCGCTCCCTGGTGTGAACTCGCTGATGAGCCATTAGGTCAGATGATCGAGTGAATCCCTTCCCCACAAATTCAGCAGATGACCAGCCTCTGCCCAGTGTGAACTGACTGGTGTGTCCACAGGTGGGAAGACCGACTGAATCCCTTCTCACACACAGAACAGGTGAATGGCCTTTTCCAGCGTGAACTTACTGATGTACCTTCAGTTGAAATGACCGATTGAATCCATTCCCACTGTCTGAGCAGGTGAATGGGAACACCCCCCCCCCCATGTAAAAATGACGGACGTGCCAGTCAGTCAGATGATGGAGTGAATCCGTCCCCACAGTCTGAGCTGGAAAGATGATAGAGTGAATCCCTTGTGTCTCTTCTTAAATATCTGGACAAGGACAGCAAAACTGGCCTGTTGTGTTCAGGATTTCCATAGACAAATTCCTTGTCATTTGTAACCTGTAAAAAGATTTACAAAATCCATTAATGGGTGTAGAACAACATTTCAGATGAGATCACTTTAGTTGTCAAGGGGTGAACTGACACCATACTGTTACAGTGAAGTTCAACCCAAGTTGGAGACAGAAATCATCTTCTAACTGGGCAAAGTGCTGGTATCTGGAATGACCATCAAACTCTCTGATGCTCTCTACAAGAATGGGGCATTTCTGCCATCTCCAATCTGTGACCAGGCTCAGTTTGACTCTCTCCATTGGTATTCTTCCCTGTTCCTACTGAGCTACATGGGAGCCTGGCCCCACAGGAACTGAAACACTCTCCACAGACCCACCACTCTCTGTATAAAAAAAACTTACCCCTGACATCCCCTCAGTATCTTTTTCCAAGCACCTTAAAACTATGCCCCCTCGTGTTAGCCATTTCATCCCTGGGTAAAAAAACCTCTGACTATCCACTCGATCAATGCCCCTCATCATCTTATCCACCTAAAAAAAGGCTCTAAACATAAACAAGGAGATTATACATTGCTTTGAGGATTTGTTAGTATACAAAATTATGAGGGTACAGATGGGGTAAACGCCAGCAGCATTTTCCACTGAGGTTGTGTGGGACATCAACCAGAGGTCATGGTAAGTTGGGAAGGTGAAAATTCAATGGAAACATGTGGAAAAGCTCTTCACTGAAATGGTTGTGAGAGTGTGGAATGAGATGTCAGCACAAGTGGTGAATATGAGCTCGGTTTCACCATTTAAAATAAGTTTGGATGGAAGCCTGGATGGTAGAGGTATGGAGGGCGATGGTCCCGGTGCAGGTAGTCGCATTAGACAGAGTAAATGTTTTTTCAGCATTGACTAGATGGGCCAAATAGCCTGTTTCTGTACTGAACTTCTCAATGTTTCTATGTCAGAGAAGCTGGCCAAACTTGTCTGGAAGGGAAAAGGTAGGAATGACAATGGAGCAGCAATGGCTGGAGTTTCAGGGAGCAATGCAGGAACTGAGTGATCGATACATCCCAAAGAAGTGGAAGCATTGGAAAGGAAGGAGGACACAACCATGGCTGAAATGAGAAGCCAAAGCCAACATAACAGCTAAAGAGAGGGCAAACAAAAGAGCAAAAACTATTGGGAAGCTTTGAGAAACCAACAGAAGACTAATAAACAAGTCAGATGAGTTCAGGACATAGAATGATGATTAATGAGTCAGTCATTAATGAGTCTTGGCAGCACCCAACAGTTTGAGGCATTTAGAGGAACAAAATATCCGGAGCTTCAATATCTCTTGAGAACCAAGGTTCCCTGCACCAGTTATCTTTCAACTTCTATTTTGGCAGGCACATACGAACTGGATACCTTCAAAATTTCATTTCTGAAGGCCTCCCACTTACCAAGTACTCCTTTGTCAGAAAACAGCCTGTCCTAAACCACACTTGTCAGATCCTTTCTGATAACATCAAAATTGACCTTTCTCCAATTTAGAATCTCATCCCCTGGTCCAGACCTCTCTTTTCCCATATTTACTTTGAATCTCATGGCATTATGATCACTAATTTCTGTCACCAGCCCTGGATCATTTCCTAACAGCTTATTGCACACTTATACATTGGAAATTCTACATACTAATTAAGGGCACATTTGACAAACTCTACCCCATCTAGTCCTTTTACAGTAATCGAGTCCCAGTCAATATAGGGAAAGTTAAAATCACTTACTGAATCAACCTTTGTTTCTTGGCATGATCCGCGATCTCTCTACAAATTTGTTCCTCTAAATCGCTCAGACTGTTCGGTGCAACCAAGTCCCAATAATGGATAGAATATCATAAATCCCTGTCCTCAGCTCATGTGGAATCTGGACAGAAGGAATGGAGACAGGCTAACCCCTACTGACATCAATGGATCTGGGGTTGAGAGGGTGAACAACTTTAAGTTCCATGGCACAAACATCACCAAGGATCTCACATGGTCTGCATACACTGGCTGTGTTGTGAAAAAAGCTCAGCGCCTCTTTCACCTCAGGTGGTTGAAGAAGTTTGGGATGGGGACCCAAATCCTAAGGACTTTCTACAGGAACACAATTGAGAGCATCCTGACTGGCTGCATCACTGCCTGGTATGGGAACTGTACTTTCCTGAGTTGCAAGAACCTTTACCGGTAGAGGGAAGAATGGATTAAATTAAATACCAGCAAATTCTGGAAGCAAACATCACACTGTCTGTAAAAAAGCTGAAGATGAAAAGAGAATGGCTTCTACAATAAGATAATGAACCTAAACATAACTCAAAATCCACAATGGACTACCTCAAGAGGTGCAAGCTGAAGGTTTTGCCATGGCCCTCACAGTCCCCCGATCGAAACATCATCAAGAATCTGTGGATGGACCTCAAAAGATCAGTGTATGCAAGACGGCTAAAGAATGTCACAGAACTAGAAGCCATTTGCAAGGAAGAAAGGGTGAAAATCCCCCAAACAAGAATTGAAAGACTCTTAGCTGGCTACAAAAAGCGTTTACAAGCTGTGATACTTGCCAAAGGGGGTGTTACTAAATACTGACCATGCAGGGTGCCCAAACTTTTGCTTCGGGCCCTCTTCCTTTTTTGGTATTTTGAAACTGTAAAGATGGAAATAAAAAAGCTTTCTTGCTTAAAATATTAAAGAAATGTGTCATCTTTAACTTATGCCTTTTGGAAATCAGTTCAAATTTTACTCGTTTAACAGTAACAGAAATTTTGACCAGGGGTGCCCAAACTTTTTCATGCCAGTGTAATTGAGCAGGCCTCCTTTAAAGCGGCCGTCTCCGCCCAGAAGGCTGAGCTGTTCCTACAACTAAGAATACCACTATGACTCCTCACTATGGACTTACAGAAATAAGCCAGGACAATGGGCCAAAATAAATGAGGAAATCTGTAAAGAACTTGCTATAAAACAGCAGTTCCACTGCATCCATCATCTGAAAGCAGAGGCATAGTGGAACGAGCCAAAGGTACTTTGAAAGATAAGTTGGCAAAACTTACACAGGAAACTGGTACTACTTGTTGGTGTAACCAGAATGAGAGTGCACCCTATCAAGTGGGAAGTAGCAACTGTATCACGTTACTGGCGGAACTGATAAGGACTGAAAAATGTACTGGTTAATGGTGATTTTAATGACCCTAAGGGAACCTGCCCCTGTCTCGGGAGCCCCCAGTTTAACACTTTCCTGTCCCTCTGCCACACCTATGCTAAGCAAGTAGAGCGGGGAGCATGTTGGGTAAGTGGTGAAATTCTCCAACATGGTAAGACTATGATCCCCCTGTCAGTGGTGCCCCTGAATACTGGTGAAGTAAATTCAGTTCTGATGTTTTCTGATAGCCGTAATGGTAGCATTGTCAATTGCACCATATCCAGGTCTGGAAGGTGAGACTGGGGATGGTGTTGCTTTGAGGGTTGGAGACGTAGATCTCCTCCACAAGACCCCTCCAAGCTATGGCCGGGGATAAGAGTTACATCTCCAGCAGTGGCTAGAACTACTTGTTGGTGGAACCAGAATGAGAGTGTACCCTATCAAGTGGGAAGTAGTAACCATACCAAGAGTCAAACTCATGATACCCCTGGACCACTAAATGGAACTTATTGGGTTTGTGGAAATAGGGCCTACCCCTGGCTGCCGGGAGAAAGAACAGGGCAGCTGCATGGAACCACACCCGACCAGACGGGTTCTCGAGGAGGAACGAGGGTCGGAGTGGTTGTTGCTACTTGGCTGACCTTGTGCCACACTTGAGGATCCTGGCTCAGCCTCAGGATCAACCCCATTGGAATAGGCAACGAAGGGGTATAACGGAATCTGAGAGATTATGGTTGATTGCCTCTCCCTCCTATGGGGTAGCCAGAAATTCCAGGGAAATAATTAATTTAGCAGCCGCTCCAGAAGAATTGGCCAATAATGCAGCTGAAGCACTGACTTGGGTTTTTGGTTCCATGGCTCTCTTCCAAGGAAGGTGGGACCTGTACAAAAGGGACCACAACAAGAGAGAAGGTTCTTCAGAAACTGAAGATCTGAAGACAGATAAGTCACCTGCAACAAATGGTTTACACCCACAGTTCTGAAAGAGGTGGCCGGAGAGATTGTGGAGGCATTAATAATGATCCTTCAAGAATCACTCAATTTAGAAATGGCTCTGGAAGACTGGAAAATTGCAGAAGTCACTCCACTCTTCAAGAAGGGAGAGAGGCAGAAGGAAGGAAACTATAGGTCACTTAGTCTGACAGTGGTTTGAAAGATGTTGGAGTCGATTGTTAAGGATGTGAGCTCAGGGTACTTGGAAGCATAAGATAAAATAGGCCAGAGTCAGCATTGTTTCCTCAAGGGAAAATCTTGCCTGATGAATTTGTTGGAATGCTTTGAGAAATAATAAGCAGGGTAGACAAAGGAGAATTGGTTGATATTGTGTACTTGGATTTTCAGACCTTTGACAAGGGGCCACACATGACGCTCCTTAACGAGCTCTGAGCCTGGTTGGGCAGCGATGAAGAAGGGGCTGATCTTGGATATAAATCGAAGGTCGGTTGCAGTGGGAAAGGGCCGGGAGCGAGCCAGACAGCTGGACAGTCTGGGCCGGGAATGTCGGATCAGTTAGTTCTGGTTCCCCAAACTGTGAGAGTAGGTGTCGGTAACGAGGATCTGTTTATGTGTGCAGTTGTGGGGTAAATGGTGGGAAAGTTGTGGGGCTACTGGCGGGGTGGAAGGAGGTTGGAGATATGGGTTATCGGACACAGTGTGACCCAGGAGGATGGGTCCTAGGGCAGATTCAGTTGTAAGCAAGGGAGGATCTGGTCCATTGCATCAGACAGCTTTCAGGAAGCAACAAATCTCTCTTTATATTAATCACTGTCTAATCTTGCTGCTACCATTGTGTTTGTCACAGAGCCCAGAGTCTGGGAACAGCTCGATGGTAGGAAGCAGATGGTGATGATGGGAGGCTGTTTATTGGAGTCAAGGCCCGTGCCTCCTGGAGCTCCCCAGGGTGACACCCATTGCTACTTGTCATCTATGTCAATAATCTGGTTGAGAATGTACAGGGTATGGGCAGTGAGTCTGCAGCAGGTAATTGCAAACAATTACTTCTTTTTGCAAGATAGTAACACCCCTCTTTCCCACTCCACACTCAGAACTGACCAAAAGCTACTTCAGAAGATGCAAGCTCTTCAAATGAGCAAACACTGAGGGAATGTGAGAGACTTTAAAGAGCTGGAATACTGACAGTACATTACCAGACCTGGAGTGATTGCAACTGTCTGACAGACTTAACTGATACATGCATTCTCACCTCAACTATTCCCTACTTTATTCTGTACAGATATGTAAGACCAGTGTTTGTGTAAATGAGACTAACCAAACTTGCTCCTGACTGAATCACTGGAATCTCCGAGTCAGAATGGTTCTCTCCAGTCGGTGCTCTCAGTCCTCGGGCTGGTTCACTTGCTGCTGTTCCCTCATCTTCATTCGCGGTTTACTTCCAGTTGTGGGTTTTTATTCAAATAAATCTCTCACCGCAGGTCTAACTTTAGCATGAGAGATAATGAAGCATGTTAACAAAATATTAACAAATATTAAAATATCAAATATTAACAACGCAGAACAAAATATTCCTGCTCACTGAAATCTAAACAGTAAAGACAAATATAACAATCTCAGTAAACAAACAATCTCGCACGTCACAAAACCTGATGTGGGATAGGAAGGAGTCATCGTTCAGTCATGGTCAGATACAAGATGCAGGAACAGAATTAGGTGATTCCATCCATCAAATCTGCTCCACCACTCAACCATGGCTGAGATTTATTCCAACACCATATCCCTGACTTCCTCCTGTAACCCTGAAGCTACTTAGCAATCATGAGTGTATTGATCTCTGCCATAAATATACCCAAATGGCAGCCTCAACCAACCTCTGTGGCAACAAATTCCACAGATCAGCCATCTTTTGGCTGAAGAAATTTTTTCTCGTTTCAGTTTTAAAGGGAAGCATCTTCATTCTGAGCCTGTGCTGTCAGATCACAGACTCTCCGTCTAATGGAAACATCCTCTCCATGTCCACTGTATCCAGGCTTTTCAGCATTCGGTAGGTTTACTTAACCACCCCCTTCCCTTTCGCCCCCGTCTGAACTCCATTGAGCACAGTACCATAACCATCAAATGCTCATCATGCATAATGCCGATGATTCCTGAGATTATTCATGTGAACCTTGTTAGCAACAACTGCACTGAACACATTCCCAAGTATAAAAGACAATCAGAAAATTTAAACCATTCCAGAGTGAATGGAATAAAAAGAAACTGGATTCACCAGAATCGCTGAACAGGTAAGGAACTGCTGTGGGGAGAGATTCAAATTTAATGATTCAGGTTCACAATCTTTTGTCAGAATGGATTGAGAGTTTTTCATTTTTAGTGCAGATCTCCAGCAACTTGAGTTTCTGTTTGATTTCCACTGTCTGACAGACATGTGACAGCGAGGAGGAATTTCCAAACACAGTTCGAACACTGAACCCCCCCCAGGTCTATTTCTACTGGTGCAAACACAGAACTGCCCATTTATTCCCAGCCTACCCTTGTGAGGGATGGAATACAAACTCATTCTCTCCTCAGATTAGCAGCATTGTTTCAAAGGAACTCCAGAAACAAACATTTTATCTCAGACCAGAAACACTCGCTCAACACCTCATAAACCGGGGCAGCTTGATCCCCGGGTCCATTTTACTTGGGTCTAAACAGGGGTGCAGTGATGCCGGAGCTCACCGGAGCACCACTCCAGCACCTCTGTAACAAAGTCAAAATAAACAAGCGGGGAATTTAACAGCGGCTGCATATTAAATAGAGGGAATTTTACGGAAGCAGGGGTTGGTGACTGGTGGGGAAACCATTAGGATAGGATATTGGATTGGTTTTGGTGAAGCCCTGGAGCTGTGACTGTTTTTTATTTAGGTATTTGTGAAGTTTGTCTCGCTCGACCCGTTGTCTTCCCAGCATACCCTGCTGTAGCCTCCCGCCATTTCACAGATCCTCAGTCTCTCTGCAGCCGAGGAATAACTGTACACAAGTGTGAGCATTTTTCCACTCTTTCCAATGGGTACCATTGGATTCCAATTAGCAGCAATATTAAGCAAGGAAGGAACATTGAAAACCAAGGTTAAAAGTCAAAAATAATGAAAGAAAAATTCACTGCTCACTTATCTTCGGCCTGACTTTGATGAAATATTCAAGGCAATTATCCAAAATCCTCTTCTACTCCTACATAAAGTGAATTTTTTTTTACACAAGCCAAATGGAAAAAAAAACATTTCTAGGCTAGTTTTATGTCATTTCAACTATCATTAATAGCGGATCAATCCCTTGCCCTAGTTCCACTTTTAGTTGATTGGAAAGAGGCTTTGTTTTCTCTTTGTGTTGATACGAAAAGGAGTAATTTAGTGAGGCAATGAACGAGACGAAACGCACTTCCAAACTTCCTGAATAGTTGCTCTCCTCCCCGTTAACATCTGTCACTTGCAAAATAAGATAATTTTTATTCGTATTGATACGATAATTATTTATGTAAAGATTCAAGTTTCTTTAACTGTTTATATATTTAAAGACTAAACAGGATCTGTAAAGGTCTAACCATGTAAAACCCAGCATGTGAAGATACTGTGAGCATTGACACTCACAAGTACATTCCTGTCCAACCATTTCTGCGACAGAAACGGTACGAGGCGAAGTTGGCAACCTTCTGCTTTTGAGACTAATATTCAGCAATATTCGTGGCTTTAGCAATAGTTCATTAGACATTCTTTTCTTATACTTGATTCCAATTGGTTCCAGTTTAGGTGGCCAGAAGTGTAAAAAACTTATTTGCTTTATTTCTGTTATTTTTATACCTGCTTAGGAACACTGCTAAGCACTGCTGTCTGCTCTGACTCAGTTGTTATAGTAAGGCTACATCTGTGGTGGTCCGTGGAGTACTCGCTAATACAGAAGTAAATTTTCTCACTAACAACCTTATGGCTTCAACCAAACAATGTTAACTCCTTTCGTTTGTAATTAAGATGAAGAGTGTAACAAAAATAAAATACAAGAGACTGATCATGGTGAAAGTGACAAAAGCTGTGTTTCGCCTGCCTCTAAGTCAAATTTTCTAACCAGGTCCAAACGCAGTTCTGAAAGTCAGGCTTGTGTCCCTGTTCAGATGATTGATGGCTAGAATCTTGTTAATGTCTTAACTATCACTATAGTTCTGTGGAGCTCTAGAATTTATATATAGAATTTCTTTCATCTTGGATTAGTGTTCTGACATTATAAGAAGTCCTGTTCATATATATGTCACACCCAATTTGTGTACCTGCTCATGACATGAATGGGGTAAGGAAGTTGCCCAGTACATGAAATCAGCAGGTACACTAATTGGGGGTGCCATACGAGGGGTGATTGATAAGTTCGAGGCCTAGAATGGAAGGAGTCAATTGTAGAAAAACTAGCAATTTTTAATTATCTGAAACAGAAGTACCACAAAAGTTATTAACATCAAACTTTCTGCATAATCACTCAAAGAGTTGAACTGCATGCGCAGTTAACGAGAGCTGCGGACATCAATCACCCCTCGTACAGCTTCGGCACTGCAACCCGCCACAGGGGGGGGGTAAAACTAAAATCAGAGCCGCGGCCTTGGAGAGCATGCAGCCGTCCAGCAGAGCTCCGTCCCGACCCTTTCCCAATGCGATCGACCCTCGAATTACACAAACCGAAGATTAGACCCTTCCTCACCTCCGCCCGAACCGGAACACCACCAAACACGACTGGGGTCGGCACTGCGCCTGCGCTGACCAGGAGTTCGCCGCAGCGCCATCCGTGCTCGGAGGTCGCCATATCGACAACAGTGGCTGGAAGTCGCCGCAGCGCCGTCAATGGCCGGAGGTCGGAGCAGGTTTGGCAGTCCTGTTCTTTAACTGGGACACACCGACCTTCACATCAACTTCGTCCAGCCGTCTTTGAAGACAAACAAACATAATTCTTCTCAGCGATCAACTGTCTGAATGACTCCGGCTGCTAAAGGTAGGGTCGCCTGAACATTGTCAACATTGTTCATTTATAGTCTGCAGGGTCGAGAGATATTCTGTTGAAGACTGTGTATACACCCCGCGAGCAATTCTGTTTTAGATTTGGATTCAGAATGAAAACCATGATTAATTGTGTTATACCGCTGAAATTATAAGGGCTATCTATTAAGGTGTATTAAGACCAAGGAGATGGTGGTGGACTTTAGGAGACCTAGGCCTCATATGGAGCCAGAGATCATTAATGGAGAATGTGTGGAGCAGGTTAAGACCTACAAGTATCTGGGAGTGCAGTTAGACGAGAAGCTAGACTGGACTGCCAACACAGATGCCCTGTGCAAGAAAGCACAGAGTCGACTGTACTTCCTCAGAAGGCTGGCGTCATTCAATGTTTGTAGTGAGATGCTGAAGATGTTCTATCGGTCAGTTGTGGAGAGCGCCCTCTTCTTTGTGGTGGCGTGCTGGGGAGGCAGCATTAAGAAGAGGGACACCTCACGTCTTAATAAGCTGGTAAGGAAGGTGGGCTCTGTTGTGGGCACAGAACTGGAGAGTATGGCAGAGCGGAGGGCACTGAGTAGGCTATGGTCAATCATGGAAAACCCTGAACATCCTCTGCACAGCACCATCCAGAGACAGAGAAGCAGCTTCAGTGGCAGGTTGCTGTCAATGCAATGCTCCTCAGACAGGATGAAGAGATCATTACTCCCCAACGCCATTCGGCTCTACAATTCAACCACCAGGGGCAAGACATGTTAAGTGCCGGGGTTAGGACTGAGCTACCACTCAATGCACTTTAGTAAACTATTTAAGAACTTTTTAAAAGCTATTTATTAATGCTTTTTGGGAGGGTGATTTTAGATGCATATCATATTTATACTGAGTTAAATACTGTATGTAATTAGTTTTGCTACAATAAGTGTATGGAACACTGGAAAAATGTTGAATTTCCCCTTGGGGATGAATAAAGTATCTATCTATCTATCTATCTATTAAAACACAAGCTATTCCCTCTCGTGACGTCACAGGCACCCACACGCGCCTGACGTCACATACACGGGCTCCCATAATCGGGATCTGTCACGTCTGTCGCCGTCACGCGGCGAGACTGTTTAACGGCAGAGCAAACGATCAACTGACACCCCTGGGTGTCACCAGTGGATTTCGGATCTACGCTATTCCCATTGGCCCGAGCTGATGTCAGTCACTGATTACATCCAATAGCTGAGCCAGACCAGCCGAGAGGGCGTTATCTCCGTTGAAGGTTCTGCCCCACGAAATAAATGTCGCGCTTTCTGATTTATTTCCATTTTCCTCTGAGGGAAGTTGGGGGCGTTTGAGAAGTGTCTCCTGTGACCAGATTCTGATGTATCACAGAGAGGTGGGACAGACCGCTCGGCCCATCGGCTTGATTCTGGCTCCGCGGGGACGGAGGGATCCCGGCAGACGAAAGAGGGAAAGGAGGGATTTTATTGAAAGCACATAGATGGCATGAGAGAGGGCGGACAGAATGTTTGTCCCGGTCGGGACAGGAGGGTCTCATCTGTGGAAATGTCTAAGCCCACGGTGATGGCGAGCAGAGGGATTTACCACATTGTGGGGCAATCACCGGCACCTGCTATTGTGCCTGCAATGTAGCACGTCACATTGTAGTTGACCTGCTACAATGGTCATGGCAAAGTGGGGATAAGAGGGGTGTTGGGGGTCAACAATGGACAGGCCCGGATTCTTAATGAATGACAGGATGGGCTGGAGGGGCCCACTGGCCTGTTCTTGTTCCTGGTGTCTGTGTGTTTACAGAGAAGGAATAACCAGATCCTTCCCAGGCCTGCAGGATGTCCGAGTCGGTGTTGTCAGGAGCGGGGCTTGGAGACCACTTGTTCCCAAACTGGGTCAACTATTTGGCTGAAATACAGAGAAACATAGAAAATCTACAGCACAATACAGGCCCTTCGGCCCACAAATTCTCTACCTTAGAAATTACCTAGCATTACCCATGGGCCACTATTTCTCTAAGCTCTATATACCTATCCTGGAGTCTCTTAAAAGACCCTATCGTATCCACCTCCACCATCATTGCCGGAAGACCATTCCACGCACTCACCACTCTCTGCGTAAAAAACTTACCCCTGACATCTCCTCTGTACCTGTACATTTCTGAGGCTGTTGTTGACAGACAATTTATATTTATATGGCAAAATGATGCAAAATTCATTTTTTCATTTTGTGCGACACAGATCTGTATAATTTATTTGGTCTATATTTTGAAGTACAAGTTCAAAGTAAAGTTATTTTCAGAGTACATATACGCTGCCTTATACAATGCTGAGATTCATCATCTTGCGGGCATTCACTGTCAATCCAAGAGACACAATAGATTCAAAGAAAGACAACACACAACAGGACTGACACAATGTAGAAGAGAGAACACACTGTGCAAATCATGTGTATGTAACGACAGCTGTATAACTCATCTCCTTCTACCTTAGGCCACAAACTTATCAATTACTCATCTGTGGACACTTTCTGAAGGCCCAAGATCCGTATGCTCCACGACCGCTGGACTAAGTATGTAAATGTAGGTGGGGACTATGTTGAAAAATAAATGTGCTAGGTTTTCTAAAATTAACTCTTTCTACCTTAGGCCACAAACTTATCAATCATCCCTCCTAAGACTGAAAATATCCTCACACTCTTGTGAGCCTTGTTGGGATTGCACCTACAGTACTGTGTAAAATCCTGCTCTCTGTACTCACAGAGGTTATTTGTGCAAAGAATGTACTGGAGCACCTCAGGCAACATGCGCAAAGTGCTGGAGGAAATCAGCAGGACCAGGCAGAATCTACAGAAAAGGATAAGAAGTCAACATTCTGGGCCAAGGCCCTTCATCAGGGCTGGACCTCAGTCACAAAGGCAGCATCTAGTGACAGAAATGGCCAGTCGAGATTTTGGATCGACGACCTCACTCTGGACTGTAAGCGGAGTGGAGATGACCAGAGAAAAGGGGCTGAGGTGTGGGCATTTGAAATGAACAATAGAGTGACAGCTGGGTCCAGTAGAAGGGAAGTGAGAAGTTGGTAGTAGTGGCAGGGTAATGGAGGTGTCACACAGAGTCACACAGGGCTGGCGCAGATGGAAATTAATTACACAGAGGTTTTAAAAGGGTTAGATAATATTTGTTATAGAGAGCAGAATGAAGATTCTGCACAGTGATCTCAGAATGCTGTGGTCATCCCAGAAGAAAGATGAAATATGAAATCTCTTCCTTTTAGAGAATCGAGGACTGAAAGGTGAACAGATTGAAATGCACAACATCATGAATGGTTGAAACAGGGGCCAGAGTCTCATAAAAAGGGGTGGACTGTTCATGACTGGGAGGAGGAAAAATGTCTCCCGTCAGAGCATAGTGAATCACGAGACTCAAATGGCAGTGAAGACTCAGTCTGCCTCCTCACATTAAGCGTAGGTCAGCACATCTGCAGAGACTGCAGGAAGCACAAAATTGAGGATCAGGCAAAAATCTCACGCAGCATCTGTGGAGCGAAATTAGCAGCTGACATTTCAGGCTGAGACTGAGAGTCAGGGGACGGTGATAAGTACGGTGAGGGGAAGGGGTGGGGGCAAAGCTGGGAAGATTTAGGTAAGTGTGAGATAGATCCGGGTGTGGAGGGTGATGAAAGAAGGGTGGAGGTAGTGATTGGGTCCAGGAGATCAGAAAATAAATTTAGTTTGAAGTATGAAATGAAATGACACACAGGTCACCATATACAACGCTGAGATTTGTTTCCTTGTGGGCATACACATTAAATTGAAGAGCCAGAATAGAATCAATGAAGGACCGTCCCCAACAAGGTGGAGAAGCAAACACTGCGCTAAAGACAATTGTGCAAATAAAAAAGTGAAAATAAAATATTAATAATGATGATAATAATAATGACAAAAAATGAGCAAAAATATCAGATAAAGAGTGAGTCAATAGATTCTGGGAACATTTCAGTGATGGCATGAGTGAAACTGCATGAAGTTATCTCCTTTGATTCATTATCCTGATGGGTGAGAGACAATAACTGTTCCTGAACCTGGTGGTGTGAGGGTCTTGTACCTTTTTCCTGATAGCAAGAGTGAGAGGAGAACATGGTCTGGGTGGTGGGATCCATGATGTTGGATACTGCTTTCCTGTGACAACTGTCCGTGTAGATGTGCTCAATAGTGGGGAGGGCTTTACCCATAATGGACTGGGTTGTATCCACAATTCTTTGTAAGACTTTCCCTTAAAGGGCATTGGTGTTTCCCTCTCAGGCCATGATGCAGCCAGTCTATATACTCTCCACCACACATCTATAGAAATTTGTCAAAGTTCTAGATGTCCTGCTGAAACATCTTCACAAACTCCTCAGGGTGCAGAGATACGGTTGTATTTTCTTCATAATTGCATGCACTTGCTGGGCCCATGCCATGTCCTCTGAAATAATAAGAATTTAAAAGTGGCTGACCTTCTCCACCTCTGATCCCCCGATGAGGACTGGCTCATGGATGTCTGGGTTCCTCCTTCTGAAGTCAATAATCAGCTCCTGGTCTTGCTGACGTTGAGTGAGAAGTTGTTATTGTGGCAACACTTGGCCAGATTTTCAATTTCCTTCCTACATGCAGGTTTGTCACCTACGGCAGTGCAGTTGTCAGCGAACTTGAATATTTAATTGGAGCTGTGCTTAGCCACACAGTTAGAGGTGTAAAGCAGGGGGTTAAACACACAGTCTCATAGTGAGTGACCTGTGCTGACGAGGTTGTGGACATGTTGTTGCCAATCTGAACTGACTGGGAACAAACTTTTGTGGATCTGCACCATAATGAGCGGGTCCCCACCACAAGTAGGAGCAGAGGATTCCAGAGATTCAGGACTCCTTTGAGAGAAGAGACTTCTGCACACCTCGATTTTAACTGATTGGCCCCTTAATTTTCAAATAAGTCTCTCTCACTACTGAAACCATCTCAGAACCTACGCTCTAAAGGACCCCTACATGATCAGTTATTTTTCGATAACTGAAATCGTGCAATGATTAACTAATAGCAATAACAATCGATATAAAACTGACTGGCGTCTGCAACGCAACAGCCGGAGTGTCCAGTTGCTCAAGGGGATATTGAGATCAAGTTTGAAACGTATTGTGGAGGCCAAGTCTCTGGATGCATTCAAGAGAGAGTTAGATAGAGTTATAGATAGTGGGGTCAAGGGATATGGGGAAAGGGCAGGAACGGGGCACTGATTGTGTATGATCAGCCATGATCACAGTGAATGGCGGTGCTGGCTAGAAGGGCCGAATGGCCTACTCCTGCACCTACTGTCAATAGATTAGATTTAAGGGGATGGTAGCATTGAATGCTGAGCTGCGTCGATAAAGAGCATCCTGATGTTTGTACCTTTGCTGTCCAGATGCTCCACGGTTGAGTGAAGAGCCAGTGAAACCGCATCTGTTGTGCCGAGAAGCAGATGATCGCAGGTTTCATGCTGCGCATGCGCTTATCGCAGGTTTCATGCTGCGCATGCGCTTATCGCAGGTGGGCGGAGTTTGGGGAAAGTTTTCACCCGTCGAGAGAGGCTCCCGGCTCACCGGTGAGTATTTGCGCCTGTCGCGGAGTGTTGCTGGTCTGATATCGGGCAGTGTACCCAGTTCAATTCACCGAACGGAAAGAGCACTTTAAAACGGAGAAATTGTACTTTCCGGGCGCAGCTCCACTTGTAGGAGTTTCTGCCTTGGCCCGTTCAGACAAGGCATTGAGACACAGATCCGACACTCTCTCGTTATTCCTGATCCTTCCTGGATTGAGCGTTACCGCCACCCACTGCAATGGGAGGATAACAGAGCCAGATTCCGCCACCCAAACTTACTGTAATTTAAAAAGTTCACCAGGGTCCCGTCACTTAACAGTCCTTGAATATCCTGCAAACAAGCTACCCCAGACCTACCCCATAAAACAGAGCAGAATTAGGCTGTTTGGCCCATAGAGTCTGCTCCACCATCACATCGTGCCTGATCTAATTTTCCTTCTCCCCATATCCCTTCATGCCCAGACTGATCAAGAATCTAGCAAATCTGCCTTAAATACACTTTCAGCCTTGGCCTTTACAACTGCCTGTGGCAAAGCATTCCACAGGTGCATCACTCTAAAGTAAAGAAATTCAGCCTCATCTGTGCACTGAAACGACGCCCCTCCATTCTGAGGCTGTGTCCTCTGGTGTTAGACCCTCTCAAAAAACGGTATCGAGGACTGAATCAGCGCTCAATATCACCGGCATATGTCGTGAAGCTTGTTGTTTTGTGTTACATCCGTAAACATTTTCCAGTCTGGTAACATCCAGGATCGCATCAAAGTCCTGATGAAACGTAGCGCTGTCACGCTGTTTGTAATTGTGTGCATGTGTTAGGCCCAGGGTACATCTCCAAAGATGCTGACAAACCTAAACTTGAAGCTGCTCTCTCACCCGTCCAATACTCCCCCTTCCTGAAATCCACAGTCTCACCGATTTGAGTGCAAGCTTGTTGCTTTGGTACCGTTCAACCAGCTGATCTATCTCACAGCCGTACCCCACCTTATCACCATCTGAAATTCTGCCGACAATAGCTGTCTCATTGGCAAACTTATAGTTGTCCTTTGAGCTGTGCCTAGCCACACGGTGATGGGTGGAGAGAGATTAGAGCAGTGGGCCAAGCACGAATCCTTGAGGTGCACCCGTGTTGACTGTCAGGAAGAAGGGGAGCCGTTTCCAATACTCACGGACCATGGTCTCCCAGTGAGAAAGTTAATAATCTAGTTTCAGAGAGAGGAACAGGGGCTCAGGTTTTTGGAGCTTGTTGCTTAGAACTGAGTGTATATTTGTGTTGAACGTGAAGCTGAAATCATCAAAAAGTAGTATGATATAGGGTTTACTCTTGTAGTTCCGTCTGGTCATCATCTCCCTCCTCTTGATCCAAGGATGTTAATCTTAGGATCATTAACCTCCACTCATTCTATTGACTACACATGGACACCCAGCAGCTGTGCTACAATCACATTATATACAGATAGAGGTAAATTTGACTTCAGAGGAGGACACTGTTTCCAGCCCTTGGAAGACTCGAGCCTGCTGTTGATATGCAATATGCATGTCCCACCAATGCATATGGCAAGAAAGACTTAATTATTCACAGGCAGAATAGACAATAAACAATTCTCATTAGTACTGAACCTACAAGTGCTTTCACAACACTTGACAACAATGTAAATCCTTTTCAAAGGGCAGGTTACATTATTCCCGTGTTGTGGAATGTGGAACTCTGCAGCAACATAAAACCTCCCTTTACCATCACCATCTGTACCCATTGCGCTGTTGGTTGGTGTAAGACTTGTAATGTGACATAAGGGTACCTTGTCTTCAAGCCATTCTTTTACCTGCCCTCCTGATACCTAGTTTGGTACTTGAAGTGGATCAAGTTGTAATAAATTTGTCCCAATCATGGCTATTAACCAAGTAGACTATGTGGCACAATTCTCAGCCTTATGTGTTTCCTTCGTAGTTGAGTCTATATGGTCAATATTCAGGTTTGTTCTATCTTGAAGGGGCTTCGCTGCATCCAGACTTACCTGGGATACATCACGAACAAGCTGATTGGTCTGGTACTGATGTTGGTAACCTTCTCCAATAATATCCTGTATTTTCTACCGAAGGGACTGTATCTAGCTTTCTAATTCTGATATAATTAAGGTATTGACAGTGAGTACCCCTGAGGCGGGACCAGATCCCACTAATTCTAATAGTCCCCTTTTCCTTCTATCTTTGACGGGTTTAAACTCTCTCCTGCTTTGTTGCCTTCCAAGAAGGTGAGTAAATAACTGCCTTGTTGCAGGTGACCACCATTATTTTAGTTTGATTAAAAACTACCTGCAGGTGCTGGTATCCTAGAATCAAAGTGACAAATTCGCTCGCATCTTCTAACACTGATACCAACCCGTCGGTTTTACCCTGGGCTCTGGTATCATTTCAGTTACCTCAAGGTGTGGGATGGCTGGTTTTCTAATAGTTTTGAAAAATATGACGGGTCCTGGGACCTGAAAGAATCACATATCCATGTCCTTTAATGCCATTCCTATCCACTATTCTGGTGTACAATGTCCTCCTGTGAGTATTTTGTAACGACTGAAACGACATTCAAAAAATGCCTGGCGTGAATTCCTCCACAGATATGCCTCTTCTGCGAGTCACTGTCAGGCTCAATGTTAACATGTGTTTGGTCCCACCTTACCATGGCTATCATTAACTTAAAGCTGTTCAATAATTGGGCCTAAAAGCCGATAATTATTGTTCCCTCTGCGATACTTCATCTCGAGAATTTTTTTTCAGAACTGTACGTTTCCAGCTTCTGGAAAACAGAAGGTTTTTGTCCACGGCCGTCACACCATTCTCCCCAGCACAATACAGATATGAGTCCTCTTTCTCCTTTGGTAGACCTGTATTATTCCTTCTGCATTCCGATCTCGCCAGTTTGCAGCAGCCATTCCTTCCCATTTAAAGCACCTTGCTTTGCTAATTCGTCAGCCTTCCTATTCCCCTCGGGATAATTTTGAGTGAACCTTCATGACTGAAACCATAATGCACGGTTCTACTTGACATCCTGTACAGGATATTAACCATCTACAAAAAAATGCTTCCCCTTTGTTTTGTGTCTTTGTTCTTGTGCATTGCTTTATCTGATCTTCCATTTCCTCCATTTTTGTTTTGATACAAATGGCCTCTGGAGATGATCTGCTATCATATCATCGTGCTTTTCTCCAGTACAGGAAGGTTATCTGCAAGGAAGGTGTAAGATTTTAATATGTTTTACAACTACATCTCACCCCTACAGTGTCGGGGCTGACTGCCCAAATTATTTTGACTCAACTACCCAGCAGCAGCTAGATAAATGTGTATGTTAAGATGGTGAGGGAATTAATGCCAAGCTGCTTTTTGAGCCAGACTAATATTTAAATTTGTAATTTGCATGACTCTTTTTAAAGGAAATATAAATGCAAAAATTACTATGTCTAAAGTCTTGAGCAACATATTTTATGTTCTGTCAAAAGAAGCCATTCTTGTGAGTAAAAACAACTTTTAGGATTGTTCCCCAAATATTCCAGTCTTCCAAAATGTTAACTTAAAATTTGTAATTTAACAGTCTACCCATGAGCAATTCCGATCTGAAATGAGGGCATCTCATATCTGGAATAGAGGTGCAGAAATTTCCATTACTTTAACCTGGATTCCACATGGCCAGTGTGGAATCTGGGTCTCTCTGTGAAACTGTTTCATGGAAAGAAAACATAAAGAAACACTGAACAAAAAGAAAAATAGGACAGAACGAAAATCCATGCTTGTAATTTTCTTCTTTCAATACCTTCGTAAGTAACTGCAAAAGTTAGAATGAACAGTTAATTCCCACCGTGGAAAATTTCAACATTTCTTTTGGCACCATGTCAGTGTGCATCGGCATTCCTTGGTCCCTTTGGTCTTTCGCAGACCTCAGTCCCCTAACACTCACTGTGTAAGTTTTAGTCTGGCTTGTCTTTGTCAAAGTGCAGCACCTTAAAATTGTCTATGTTAAACTCCACTTGTTATTTTTAAGCCCATTTTCCCAGCTGGTCCAGATCAGTTTACAAGCCTTGGTTGTTTTCTGCACTGTCCACTCCACCCTTAATCTTGATGTCATCCACAAGTTTTTGATTCTGTTTGCCCCGTTACTCTTTAATCATTCAAACAGACACTAAACAACAACAGACCCTGCACCGATGCCTGCAGAACACAGGACTAGTGAGTGACACTATTTGCTGGCTCCTCCCACAAGCCCACACTGAATTGAATTCTGTTGACTGCTTCATCCTGAATGCCAAATAATGTGTCCCTTTTGGGCCAACCTCCATGGAGTATTTTGTCATAGATCATGCAGACAACTTTCAGCTTTCCCTTCATCAAACTGCTTGGTAACAGCTTCAAAAACATCTGTAAAATTCATTGGATGTGATCTGCCACATGCAAAGCCATGTTGAGTACAGTCGGCCCTCCTTATCTGCAGATTCCGCATGCGCGAATTCAACCAACCGCAAATTAAGAAAACCTGGAAGTTCTCTTCCAGCACTTGTTGTTCGAGCATGTACAGACTTTTTTTCTCATCATTATTCCCTGTAGCATTCTCGCTCGGGTGTAATGGAAACGCCGAATTAAATGCCGAGATAAACCACAGTCAATGAAACAAGGTCGCAGTAAGATTAACCATTTACTGTTCACTCTTTACATTAACATATGGTGAAAGCTGTTGATAAAACAATACAAGATTGATACAGTATTTGTTCCCTTCTTGATATCACATTTCCATTGTAAATACTTCTAAAAGTAAATATAACTACATTACATTAAGGTGCAGTATACAGGCAGAATTTACCTATGCCATTGACTACTTTAAATACACTTCAATGCAAACTATCTGCAACTCTTTAACTAACGAAAACATAAACATTATCGACCGTCGTTACTTTTAACAGGATCGGCATTAACATCTTAGTTCAATATATCGATTATCTATTAACTTACAGCATTGCTCTCACTGTGATTTCTAATGCTTGCAAAACAACTTCTGCTCGGGTCTGCCTCGTGGTGAGCCCCAGCCCTCGTGTTGCTCTCAAACCGGTATTTTCCCACAAGACACGGCAAAACTGGATGTGACGTCATCGAATGCCAATATATTTTACAGGCAATGACTATACTTTAAACACTTCTAATTCTAACTAGAAAATACTAACAAATGAATTACTAAGCAAAAATATTATAAACTAAATAACTGCCATAAAGGCAACACACTCCCCGCTTGACCTTCGTAAGGTCACAATGAACAGAATACAAAACTTAGTCTCTAATCAGTCATTAGGTAGAAGTAGAATAACTTCTGTAACTGGCCTTTGGTAAATTTTCACATTGCCTTGGTCGGTAGTCTTCAACTCGACCTTCCTGACATGTCCATCCCCACTAGGGTATGTAGCAGTGATTCTGGCCATTGGCCACCTGTTGCAGGCGATTTGCTTGTCCCTGAGCAGGACTAAGTCTCCAACCTGAAGATTCCTGCGGGTTTCTGTCCACTTTTGTCTCTGTTGCAACAAAGGTAGATATTCCTGTCTCCAGCGAGACCAGAAGCGATTTGCCAGAACTTGGACTTGTCTCCATTGCTTTGTGTACAAATCCTTGTTTGAGAAGTCTCCTGGTGGAGAGGGAGCTCCTGCCTTCTGCGTAAGGAGCATTGATGGCGCGAGTATGAAGGGGTTTTCCGGGTCAGAAGACACAGGTAGGAGTGGTCGTGCGTTTATAATGGCTGTGACCTCTGCCATTAGGGTGCACAGTACCTTGTGGGTCAATCGGGTGCGTTGCTGCATCTCAGGTTTCCTTTTCAGGGTTTTTTTTAAGGACGTGAACCGCTTGACTGCCTGGTCTTTGTTATTTGGCAAGCACTGGCGTGGTTCTCTGAAAGGCAATGGGGCGACCCCATTCTTTGCTTCGTCTCTGAAGACCTTGGTGTCCTTTGTTTTTAAGAAAATGGCATCTTGAGCTGATTGAGCAAGTTTATTACCATGCTCAGTTTGAACGAAAACTGACTGACCCAGCGTCTCGTCAGTTACTTTACGCTTGTTAACGTCTTGTTGTGCTTTCTTAATGCACGGGACACTTGTGCGGGGTTGGAAAACTGAATGGCTGCCACTCTCCAGCACATTGGTCTTGATTGTGCTGACCGTCGGTTTGTGTACGTTACCGAGACACACCTCTCCTATCACCACCCAGCCCAGATCCAGGCGTTGCGCAAAGGGGGCGTTGTGTGGTCCATTGACCTGCTGCCTAACCTTGTGCACCCAGATAACATCTCTTCCTAATAGCAGGAGTATTTCTGCTTTTGGATCCAGTTCTGGGATGTGTTTGGCGATGTGGTGGAGATGTGGCTGGTGTAGCACCGCACTTGGCGTCGGAATCTCAGTGCGGTTTTTCATGATTTCATTGCACTCTAAGAGCGGAGGGAGACAGATGATGACCTTACCATCCAGGGACTCGATCTGGACGCCTTCTGCCTTTCTTCCTTGGGTTTCCATGTTGCCTGAGCAAGTTCTGAGGTAGTATGGGAACTGCTCACTCTCAATGTTGAACAACTTAAAGAACTCTGGACTGACTAGTGAGCAATTGCTCTGATCATCCAGAATCACATAGGCTTTGATGTCTTTGGCTCCTTTAGGGTACACCTTAGTGAGGCAGATCTTTGAACAAGAACGGCTTGACTGAGCTTGACCGCAAACTTCTGTACAGCTCGAGCTGGCAACTGTTGTCCTGGAGTGAGCCTCTCCCTCCCCGCCGTCCTGTTGTGGGGGTGAAGGAGCGTTGTCGGTTTGCGGTGACAGGCCGGGATGCATGGCCCCGACGTGATTAGAGCTATCACATTCTGGACACTTCACGGCGACAGTACACTCTCTGGCGAGGTAAGAGGTTGAGGAACAGCATTTAAAACATATTCTTTTCTCCTTGAGAAGGGCCAACCTCTCTTCAAGGGGTTTTTCCCTAAAAGTTCTGCATCCTTTGAGGGGGTGAGGTTTGTTATGCAATGGACAATACTTGCTAGGGTCGTGGTTAGTTTTAAAGGCTTCAGTCTTGAGCACTGAGACAGGTTTATCAATGTTGAAAGTATTCGAAGAGGATCTACCTGGCTTGGTCTAAATCGTACTGCTTCCTGGACCCGTGAGGCTAGGGTCGTTTCGCTTCTTCGCCTCCTTGCACACAAACCTAGTGAGGTGCTTAAAGGGAGGAAATCGACCATTGTGGTCTTCCTTGTACTCTAAGGCAACAGACAGCCACCTGTCCTGCAGCCCAAATGGAAGTTTGTCCACGATTTGTCTAATCCCGGATGGAGTATCTAGGTATACTAGACCAGCTGAGTGCCATCTTCTTTGGCGCCTTGGATCTCCATGAGTAAATCTCCGAGTTCTCTTAACTTAATGTGATCTTTGGCTGACACCTTAGGAAAGTTTTCCAGACGTCGATATAGCGCCGCTTCAATAATTTCGGGGGCCCCATAGCCCTCCCGAAGTCTCTCCCATGCTTTTCTCAAGGCTAGCTCGGGTTTGTTGATGTACACTGAACGTATGCGTCTCACCTGTTCACGTGATTCTTTCCCCAGCCATTTTGCCATAAGGACCAACTCTTGGGTTGCTCTGAGCTGGACTCCGTCGATAGCGTTGGTGAATGTGGAGTACCATGCACGGTAATTTTCAGGTTTATCGTCAAACCGATACAGTCCCGAAGTGACGAGATCCCGTCGTGCTAAATACTACATCGTGGGATCAACTGTAAGTGGCATGCGGGCTGGGGAAATACGTTGGCGCGTACATTTCTTATGGAATTTGCTGTCCTGGATTCGACCTCTGCATCTCTTCTCCCCAAATCTTGTAAGTTTGGTGTCGAGAAGTATTGGTTGTCAGCTCTTTCATTCTCGACTTCATCACGGAGTTGCGAGGGTACATTGTCTTCCTCGTATGGATGTGATGCAATCCGGCCTCCCTGAGGTTCCTCATGACATGGGATGTTATCGAATACATATGGAGGGGAAGGATAAGCCTGCCCCGACTTTGCCCCGATTTGAGATCGGACATAGTCGATTGTGCATTCCAATCTGGTCCTTTCTGATGTAGATCTTACTTCGGTCAGATCATGCATTCCTTCAGCTTCTTCTATGTACTCTGCTTCCGCCTTGGCAGCTTCTTCTTCTCCTTCTAGCTGCAGCACTTGCAACTTTGTCGATATCCTTGCCATTTCCAACTGGATTTCGGCTTCTCTGGTGGCCGCTTCCATTTCTCTGGCAGCCTGTTCCATTTTCAAATCTGCTTCTTGTCTGGCGTAGCGCAGTCGCACCCTGGCGGCTTCTGCCTTGGCTCTTGCATGGGTGGACTTACTTGATGTCGCTCTACTGCCCTTGTCGCTCGGTGGCATCGACTTGATGCTGGATCGAGATGACATTGCAGCACTCGAAACACCTGATAATGCCGCTTTTTCACTGTAGCGTTCTCGCTCGGGTGTAATGGAAACGCCGAATTAAACGCCGAGATAAACCACAGTCAATGAAACAAGGTCGCAGTAAGATTAACCATTTACTGTTCACTCTTCACATTACATATGGTGAAAACTGTTGATAAAACAATACAAGATTGATACAGTATTTGTTCCCTTCTTGATATCACATTTCCATTGTAAATACTTCTAAAAGTAAATATAACTACATTACATTAAGGTGCAGTATCCAGGCAGAATTTACCTATGCCATTGACTACTTTAAATACACTTCAATGCAAACTATCCACAACTCTTTAACTAACGAAAACATAAACATTATCAACCGTCGTTACTTTTAACAGGATTGGCGTTAACATCTTAATTCAACATATCGATTATCTATTAACTTACAGCGTTGCTCTCACTGTGATTTCTAATGCTTGCAAAACAACTTCTGCTCGGGTCTGCCTCGTGGTGAGCCCCCGCCCTCGTGTTAATCTCAAACCGGTATTTTCCCAGAAGACGCGACGAAACCGGATGTGACGTCATCACATGCTGATATATTTTACAGGCAATGAATATACTTTAAATACTTCTAATTCTAACTAGAAAATACTAACAAATGAATTACTAAGCGAAAATATTATAAACTAAATAACTGCCATAAAGGCAGCACATTCCCTAAGGAATGCAGTATAACAACCATTTTACATAGCATTTACATTGTATTAGGTATTATAAGTAATCTAGAGATGATTTAAAGTATACGGGGGGATGTGCGTGGGTTATCGTGAATTGGGATCGAAAAAGTTTGGAAGTTCTCTTACTAAGTAATTCGGAACAGGTATATCTGGTATTATTTAGCGTCAGTCAAACATTTGCCTTAGTATATAGTATATATTTTACTTTTCTATACATATAAAACACTTGAGAAAGTATGCTTCAGTGCCGGACAAACCTAAAACCACAAAACCCAATAATTAAACCACTGCATTGCTTAGTAATAATTGTAGCTTTCATCAGAGCAGAGCCTTTCTCACTTTATCCTTTAAAATTGTTACGATCGTTGACCGACGTAGCCTAATGCTTGACCGATGGTGTTTCACCTCTTTCCGATCGCTTTATTATTTCCACTTTATTTTCAATCGTGATCGTGATTATTTCCATGAACAGAAACAATGCGTATTCAGAGCTCTGGCACTGGGTCCTAAGATCCACCGGATTCAGACAGGTGGGACGAGCATCCGCGAATTTTGGTATCCGTGAGGGGTCCGGGAACCAATCCCCCAAAGATAAGGAGGGCCAACTGTATCTCCAGTTAGACCCTGTTTCCCCAAACACTTATATATGATGTCCATTATAGTACCTTCCAATAAATATAGAGGAAAATTCTGGACTCCCATTAGTATATGAATGTCTGTTAAATAGTTCAGTTCATATATCTGTAGCGTAAAAAAACCCAAATTAAGATGTAGTGAGGCTCAGTGCCATTCGGAAATTGGATAGCAGAGGAGAAGAAGCTGTTCCTGAATCACTGAATCTGTGCCTTCAGAATCTGTACTTTTTTTCCTAATGACAATAATGTGAAAGAGACAGGTCCTGGTTGACAGATTTCCTTAATACTATGGAGGCTAGTGCAGATGATAGAGCTGACTAATTTTAAAAGTTTCTGCAACTTATTTTCATCCTGTGCAGTGTACCCACCCCTCCCCCCATAGCAGACTGTGATGCAGCCTGTCAGAATGCTCTCCACGATACATTTGTTGAAGTTTTCGAAGGTTTTGGGTGATAAACCAAATCTCAAGCTCTGAATGAAATATAGCCAATGACTTGCCTTCTCTGTAGCTACATAAATATGTTGCATCAAAATTCGAATATGTGGTTCCTTTTTAAAGACAGGATACTTACACTGAATAATGTAGACCAAGCTATTTCACTAGGAGGATGTCTGGAAACAGGGAAACAAGAAAAAAAATCAACTTGCCTCGTCAAGGGGAGTGTGTTGTGGGATAATGCCGCTCATGTTCTTTACATTCATTTATCTTGAACAGCAAATACTTGTTCCAATTTTCAGAGTTTATAAAAAATAACCATCTTCAACTAGTTGAGAGATTTGTAAAACAATAACGAAATCAAATGCATCATCAAGGAAAGAACTAGCACTGAGATACACAAACTGAAATGTGAACATTACTCGTGTCAGCTAGAGGACAGATTTAGCCTGTTGTAGAACTGCAGTTGTTACCTTGAAGCTTGTCTCAGGAGAGCAAGTTGATGGGCCTGCTGAACAACATTCCTTAAATCAGGAGCAGACTTGCTTCATCACGTTCTTTTTGCCAAGTTCAGCACAGATACGGTGTAAACATGTACAATCACTATCTGTGGAAAATAACAAGAGAAAAACAATCAAATACTTATCAAGCAACACACACAAAATGCTGGTGGGACACAGCAGACCAGGCAGTATCTATAGGAAGAAGCACTATCAACGTTTCGGGCCGAGACGTCGACAGTGCTTATCCTATCGATGCTGCCTGGCCTGCTGTGTCCCACCAGCATTTTGTGTGTGTTGCTTGAATATCCAGCATCTGCAGATTTCCTCGTGTTTGACTTAGCAAGCAATGCACGTTCTATTGGTGCCTGGGGGCCAGTGATGTTACAGTAACCCCTACACCTGTCAGCTGGAGTTTGCCGTGGGTAATAAACAAGTTGTGTTGTGAGAAGTATAATCTGACTGAAGCTAAATATGGTATCAGCCTGAGCTCGCTGTACTTCCTCTGAAGCACAGATACAAGGGCAAAGCGTAGTCAGTGTTATTGACATGGACATAAGAAAAGTGAACACATACAAACAAGCTGGATGAACTCAGCAGGTCTGGCAGCATCCGTTGAAATGAGTAGTCAACATTTCGGGGCGAGACCCTTCGTCAGGACTGAAGGAGGGGCGAGGGTGGAAAACCAATCCGAGAAAAGATCAAGGGGTGGGGGAGGGGAAGCTGGGAGGGGATAGGATAGGAAACGTTGACTGCTCATTTCGACGGATGCTGCCCGAGCTGCTGAGTTCATCCAGCTTGTCAGTATGTGTTGTTTTGACCACAGCATCTGCAGTATACTTTGTGTTTAGAAAAGTGAGTAAATTGCCAAATTTACTCCAAAAGTCCAAGCTGCAGTGAACAGCTTGATTCCTAGCAATCACTGAGCCCAGGAGGTAGATGTGAGCTTGGTTAATGTTTACCAAACGGAGCTGAAATTTACTCAGTGCTTGCTAATTTACCTCTGCAACCATAATGCTGACTGTCTGGGTTCAGAATCAGAAGGGTACACATGAGGTAATATACTGAGAGAAGTCATCCACCGTGTTCATCTCAATCACTGTCCATTCACACTATCAAGACACTGAACAGTAATTGAACAATATGCTCAGAAATTACTAAATTATCAAATGGACAATGGATATGTGACATATTGATTCTTAACAGAATTAGCAGTGTTCTTCCATGATTATAATTAACAAAGTTGCTTAGTACTATATTCCTCCCACACCCACTGCTGTTGGGAAGATTAATGAAATTGTCCCCCTTCCATTGCAGTTCTGAACATTGAGCCAGAGATACAGATTTTTAAGGACAGTGCAGCCCAGACCATCTCCACACACCTGTGCTTCCAGTGGCAGGAGGTTGGTTCACCCCTCTGCACTGATCTCAGTTTCTGAGATTACTGAGACCGGGGCCCAGGAGGGTGGCAGCAGCCGGGAATTTGTTTCATTTATACGTTTGTGCGATGTGGCATTGTGTGCAAGATCAGCCTCATTTCCTGTTTCTAAATACCCTTGTATTAAGTGTAAAACTAAGTCATTTCTCGGAGGACCATATAAATCATCTCCAATGCAGGGGTTTCTTGATGGATATTTGGAGAGGAGGTTCCCTTCTTGAAAGGACAGCCACCAGCATATTATTTAATTGTTTTCCCTTCATTATCACCAGTATAGAGAGGGTACATGACAATGCTATGTATTGTTACCTGCACTATGGTCAAGAATAGCTCTGTCAAGGCACATAGTTACTGTTCCATCATAATCCTCATACAGTGAGCATAATATACGTAAGCACAATGATGTGGCCATTTGACCATTTGATGCTCCATTGGAGTATGGTGGGTCTACCTGACTGGCAGACGGCAGTTTCTGTAGCTTGAGAGCTGTGTATCAGATGTGGCTAGAGCAGCACTGTGCCCCACAGGGGACTAGATTGGACTATCCTGTTTACCCTGTACCTAGCTCGGACCTAACATACAACACTGAACCATGTCATCTGCAGACATTCTCTGATGTCTCAGCAAAAGGTGGATAAAGGGAAGATGGTAGGATGAGTACAGGGCCCTGGTGGAGGACTTTTGTCAAATGGTGCAAGCTATATCATCAGTAAAACAAAGGAGATGGTGATAGACTTCAGGAAGACTAAGCCAGCACTGCTCCCTGTTACTGTTGGTGGTGAGGACGTGGATGTGGTGAGGATCTACCTGGAATGCACCTGGATGACAGGCTTGAGTGGAGCACCAACACAGAGGCTGAGTACGAGGAGGGCTAGAGACACCTCTCCTTCCTCTGGAGACTGAGGTCCTTTGGAGTATGCAGGTCCCTCCTTCACATATTCTATCAGTCTGTTGTTGACAGTACAGTTTTCTATGTGGTGATGTGCTGAGGCAATGGCATCAAACAGGCTCAATGAGCTGATTAGAAAGTCTGGCTCTGTTATATGAGTCAAAGTGGACAAACTGGAAGTTGAGTTAGGAAGGTGGACTGAAATTCCTCATGAATTGAAGAGTGATCAACCGAACAGTAACATTTGAGTCCGATTGTTGAATTCATTAACAAGTCAGAGGACAAGTGTTTCTTTGCCGATAGACACTGCTCCAAGAGGCAATGTTGTCTCCATTGGTCCAGGATAATGAGCGGCTGCAGGACATTCAGAAGCTGTGATTGCAGTCCAAATAGTTACCCATGACATAAATGGATAGAGTAGTGAAAACCTGCTGGTGTAACCTAAAGAACACGGAACGGTGTTATAAAATGCCTTTTCAAAGTGACTAATACCTGATTTACCGACTATGTCATACATAGTTGGGTAGGGAAGTGGGAAGGTGGAGCAGATTACTGAGTAGCTGTAGAATAAGTGTGTTGGGAATTATCTACCACAAACTGATGCAGAGTTGGAGTCATTGAATAAGTTCAAGGTGGAAGGCTTGAAATACCGAAGAATCTGGTGGTGCCGGGGAGAATTATATGTGGTCATCAGTGTTTTGGATTATCATGGATTTTATTGACATCATTGCAGACACTGTGCTCTGCTCCCAAACATGGTTCTGCCTTATGTCTGAGAGTAGCAAATCTAACGACGTTCCAATTTAAACGTTTGGGAATGAGACAATTAACAATATGGTAAAGCAACAGCATGAGAATGCTGTGACACGGACCTGTGAAGGCGAAGCACTCATTGTATTTCCTCACGTTCTCAAAGTGGTGACGTGGACTTCCAGCTGGTAATTGATTCTAACCTCTTCCGGAAATCCATGGGTAGGTTGATGTTTCGCCACCGGTTGCTACATTGCTGTTGGGCATTGGTAATCACGACAGAGCTGCTACAAGGACTGTGGTTTTCTGTGTTGTAATTAAATATAATGGGATGTAATCTGAGTGAGCAAAATCTTGACTGACACTGACCTCCCAATACCTTTGGTGTGATCTTTTCACATTCTTCATTTGGGTTTACACATTCTCCATATGTCTTCCCAAAACATGTTGGTCAGTTAATTTTTCACCACAATTGCTACAGTGCCATTTGGCATTGGGACATCATCTGAGTGAGCAAAATCTTGATTGACAGGAAGAAAATTGAGGAACAGAACTTGTGAATGCTTATTGAAATGGCAAAGGACCAGGTAACGATCTTGTCAGAATGGACCTGAGTGTTCCAGTGCACACAACACTTGCAAATACTGCAGGCAATGAGGGTACAATCATAGAGAGCTTTTGATCAGATTACATGTCAAGTGTGGAGACAATTCTGATATTATTTTCTCAAAAAGACAATACCCTGCAGATAGGGAGATGATGTAATGAAAGAATTGGAGTTTAATTACCGCAAGTCGTGACGGTGTATTGTGAGAGACTAAATGGGCTGAATGTTTGGAAGCTGGAAGGGGCCTCATTAAAATGTTTATACATTTCGAAGTCCTGCACTGGAGCATGTCTGCTGAATGCTTCACAGGGCAGTCTAGTTGCAAGGTTGACACTGAATAGCCTGTGAGCGGTTTAGCAACAAACTGAGGAGAAATTTCTTCACTCAGATGATAGAAATACTGTGGAACTATCTTCCGTGGCAGATGCGCAAAGGCTCAGGCATAGATCTCATTTAAAACAATGACATTTTTTTTGGGAAGTAAAATATCCAAAGTTGTAGCAAGGGTGAGGAAATATAGAGGAGGCCTGACCCAAAAGAAGGGCAGCAGAGACGATTAGCGGTGAATTATAACTTTAATACTAGAGTGTAACATAACAAGCCACACGGCCACAAAACAAGAGGGAACAGAAACTGGACAGAGAAGGCTGCAGGATAAACTTTAGGGAAGGAGAGTGAAAACTCAGGCAGCCAGTTGAGATCGGCTGGATAGATGAGTTGTTAACAATTGTGGGGTTACATAGGCAGAATAACACTTATCTTCTGGGTGGAGACAGGGAAGTGTCTGCAGGTTTCCAGAGGAAAGTGTAGACCTGATGGGAAGAAATGGGAAAACAAGTTGTGGAGGGAAATTCCATACAAGCTTTCTGAAGGTTGTGTGGGTGAATGATGCGAATTAACTTAGCACTGCCTCAGTGTTTTTACATTTATACTCCAATGCATGACGAGGTGGGGGGGGGGGGATCAGTGAAATAGGTTTCATTTTTAAAACAGCTTCAAGTATGAAATGTGATGTATATGAATCGTTTACATACTGTAGGGGCCTTTGAGATCAGGAACTGGGTCTGTGATTCTTTCTGCATGATGTGAGGAGAACTTTCCTCTGGAGACTTGCATGGGCTCTGGGATGGGAGGGGTGTGGGGTGAGGTCAGACAATCTGTGATCAGCTGGATTGTGATCCAGAAAGGATGGGTCCCAGGAGATTGGACAGTGTGTACCCCACTAGGGCTGGGCTCCAGGGGATTTGAAAGTGCTCGAAAGGGCAAAGAGTAGATGAAATGTGCGTAGGAGTTTTCAGGACAACGTTTTTCTTCTCAAACTAATTTCCTTATCATCCTATTAATGTTCCATCCATTACAGAGCACCCGGAATTGGAACACTGATCTCCATCATGGATGATGTCGCAAAGATGAGAGAGGATCTTGAGATGTCAACAAGGACGGACAAGGGTGTGTTACAAATGTTTTACAAATATTATTGTGCCTCCTGACAACTGAGCAGCATCTGGCTTGCAAAAATGCATTTTTACAGAGGAGATAAATAACCTGAACTGAGGGAAGGGGTAGAGCACAATTACAGCTACGGGGGAAACGGGAACTTTTGAGTAGTTGTCATTGACTAGTCTGCCTAATGTATGAAAAGATATGGGGAGAAGGCAGGAGATTGGAGCTGTGGGGAAAATGGATCAGCCATAATGAAATGCCAGAGCAGAGCTGATGGGCCAAATGCTCCAATATCTTATTGTTTTATTAAAACAGGAGACCACACAGAATGAAATGGCCGTGAATGGCAGGTTAGACACGTTAGTTGGAGCAAGAGAGCAATGAGATTAGCTGGAAGAAACGGCCAGTTAGTCTGACGTTAGAGTTTGGGACGATGTTGGAGTCGGTTGTTAAGCTTGAGGTCTCAGCGTACTAGGACGCATATGATAAAATAGGCTGTAGTCAGCCTGGTATCCTTAAGGGAAAATCGTGACTGGTGGAATTCTTTGAAGTAATAAAAAGCATGATGGAGAAAGCAGTTGACGTTGTGTTGGATTTTCAGAAGGCCTTTGACAAGGTGCCACATAAGAGGCTGCTTACAAGCCACAAACTCATGGTATTGCAGTTTAAGCTTCTGGCATGTATAAAGCAGTGGCTGACTGTCAGGTGGCAAAATGTTGGATTAAAGGTTCGGTTTTCTGGTCTGCTGCCGGTGACTAGTGGTGTTCCACAGGGGTATGTGTTGGGACTGTTTTTTTTTGTGTTATATGTCATTGGTGATGGACGATGGAATGGATAGCTCTGTTGCAGAGTTTGCAGACAGTATGAAGATAGGTGGAGGAGTACACAGTTTTCAGATTGTAGAGAAGCTACAAAAGGACTTAGTCAGATTTGCAGAATGGGCAAAGAAATCACAATGGAATATAGTGTCAGGAAAAGATACAGGGAGAACCCAGGAGTTTGGAACTGAGAGAAAAAATGGATAAGCCATGAAGAAAATGCAGAGGACTCGATGGGCCACATGAGAAGAACAACAGTTGAAACCAATTCTAAAATTGGAAGCTGGTGGGAGAGTAAGTATTAGTGTTTAGTGGGAAAAACAACTGAGGTGGAATGTCCTGCTCCTCTGCTCAGTCTATGGACAGAATTAGATTTTTTAAACAGATATTTAGTTATTCTGATAGACGTGAGATTCTGAGGAATAGTTATTAATGGTGGTATTGGTAACTGAGCATTGTAAGTACTAAATCTAATAATTTATCAGATGTCAGTGACGCAAGTAAGGCAGCCGTTGTCTGTCTAATTGTTATTTTGATAACTTCTGATCAGATAGTCAGATGTGATCCCAGTTCCAAAGGATGGAGCCCAGTATCCATAAAGACGGGCTCGGAAGGATCAGAAAATGACAGACAGACATACTTTATTGATCCTGAGGGAAGTTTGGTTTCATTACAGTCGCACCAACCAAGAACAGTGTAGAAATATTGCACTATAAAACCATAAATAATTAAATAATAATAAGTAAATTATGCCAAGTGGTAATAAGTTCAGGACCAGCCTATTGGCTCAGGGTGTCTGACACTCCGAGGCAGGAGTTGTAAAGTTTGATGGCCACAGGCAGGAATGATTTCCCATGACGCTCAGTGTTGCAACTCAGTGGAATGAGTCTCTGGCTGAATGTACTCCTGTGCCTAACCAATACATTATGGAGTGGATGGGAGACATTGTCCAAGATGGCATGCAACTTGGACAGCATCCTCTTTTCAGACACTACCATCAGAGAGTCCAGTTCCACCCCCACAACATTATTGGCCTTACGAATAAGTTTGTTGATTCTGTTGGTGTCTGCTACCCTCAGCCTGCTGCCCCAGCACACAACAGCAAACATGATAGCACTGGCCACCACAGACTCGTAGAACATCCTCAGCATCATCCGGCAGATGTTAAAGGACCTCAGTCTCCTCAGGAAGTAGAGACAGTTCTGACCCTTCTTGTAGACAGCCTCAGTGTTCTTTGGCCAGTCCAGTTTATTGTCAATTCGTATCCACAGGTATTTGTAATCCTCCACCATGTCCACACTGACCCCTTGGATGGAAACAGGGGTCACTGGTGCCTTAGCCCTCCTCAGATCCACCACCAGCTCCTTAATCTTTTTCACATAAAGCTACAGATGATTCTGCTCACACCATGTGAGAAAGTTTCCCACCGTAGCCCTGTACTCAGCCTCGTCTCCCTTGCTGATGCATCCAACTATGGCAGAGTCGTCAGAAAACTTCTGAAGATGGCAAGACTCTGTGTTGTAGTTGAAGTCCGAGGTGTAGATGGTGAAGAGAAAGGGAGACAGGACAGTCCACTGTGGAGCCCCAGTGCTGCTGATTGCTCTGTCTGACACACAGTGTTGCAAGCATACGTACTGTGGTCTGCCAGTCAGGTAATCCATAATCAATGACACCAGGGAAGTATCCAACTGCATCACTGTCAGCTTCTCACCCAGCACAGCAGAGATGGGGAGGCTGGGCTGGTGATATCGGAGAGTTGGCATGTGAGAACGAGCAATATTGTGTCAGCTCTGAGTCTGGGGTGCAGTGGCATCAATGGAGGGAGAAGTAGAATAATTTATCTGGTCTTTGCTGCATCTTTGGATTCAGAACTAGACTGTGAGCTGAGATATTTGGTGAGCAGTCTCCGGAGTGGCCAATGTTAACGAATGCCAACTGGGCCGGCTACGTGGTGCTCATGTCGAGGGAACAGTCATGGCTCTTGTTTTAATTCACCCTTTGTATTCACAGGTCCTATGACTACAATCTCTAAGCACACCTCACAGTGGAATGAGGAACAACTATTTCAGCTGTCAAAATTCTACCGGGAAAGACTGAAACAGGCAATTGAAGAACGTGTGGAAGAACTCACTGAAATGCTGAGACTGGAAGGACACATCAGTGATCAAGAGCAAGAGGTGAGCGGGAAAAATCTGGTGACGTCTGCTGGTTCTAACATCACAGAACTGAAGGTATCCAATGGGAAAGAAACCAAATTTTATCTTCTCCCAGGTCTGAAGCTGTTTGATGTAATATGTTATATTAACACTGATCTCTGATCATTGTTTTGACAGATCTGGCATCAGCACTGGAAACTTTGAGCTGGGGTGCCGGGAACTGGCTTCTGGCTGATCTTTCATTATCATGTTATAGTCAGGGTTTTATAGATTTGTTAAATATGCAGAAAAGGGAATCTCAGGTAGTATGTGATGAGATATATGTGCTCTGATTATAAACTTTCCTTTGAACTGTAGAGTTAGGGAAACCCATTCTTTCCAAACATAACATGCTTATCACAGTGGCAAGTGAGCAGTGGAATGTATCATGCCTAGTGAACAGCTGAGTTAAAAATTAGATCCAATCGTTCTACAAAGCTGCTGTTTAAGTTCAGTCAGTCAACTCAACCTCAATAAAAGATAGACCTTGCAGATGGTGACTCAAGACAGGTTGAATCACGGCCGTCTTTTCCCAGTTAGCTAAAATTGACGATCATCCCAGCCCTGACCATCGCCGTATCAGTTCCTCCTGTAGTGTGAGAGTCACAAGCTTCTCCAGATGCTTCATTCTGCCATCAGGGGCTCCAGGTGGGGTGTCTGGGTGGGGGTGGTGATGGCCGTCTATTACACAAAGTTCTGTCTATGACTCGTCTGCACATATGGCAAGATATAAACAGCCCTCAGCCCGGGCTGTGCGCAAATGCATTGTTAGCGGTGACAATTTCCAATAAGCGAGGGTGTGTTCACATTCCCTTGACATGCCATGACCTGAGCTCACCATTAGCAACCTGGAAGACAGAATTTGCAGTTAATAGCCCCAGTTTACCTTGTTCTGTGTATGAACCCATTCCACCCAATTCCATCTGAAAATTTCAGTAGAATGCTCCAACCTCCCCACAACAAAAACCACATCAACCGTAATACCGTCAGCAAAGGATTTAGTTACATCTTTAAAAATACTCAATTAGTATAGTCATACAAAGATAAAGAAGGGAGGAAGAGAAAAGAGAGGAGATGATAGGCCAGTTAGACTTACCTCAGTGGTTGGGAAAGTGTTGGAGTCCATTATTAAGGATGAGGTTCCGAGGTACTTGGAGACAAATGATAAAATGTCAGTCATATGGTTTCTGTAAAGGGCAATTTTGCCTAAAAATTCTTTCAGGATTCTTCAAGGAAGTATGAAGCACCGTGGACAAAGGGGAGGCAGTTGATGTCATTGACTTAGAGTTTCAGAAGGCATTTGATAAGGTGTTACAAGAAATATACTGGCATAGATAGAGGAATGGCTAACAGCCAGGAGGCAGCAAGTGGGAATAAAAGGGACATTTTCGAGTTGGCTGGCAGTGACTAGTGGTGTTCGTCGGTGGTCAGTATTGGGACTGCAGCTTTTCACATTGTTTGTCAATGATTTAGTGGAATTAATGGCTTGTGGCAAATGATCTGAAGATACGTGGAGGGGCAGGTAGTGCTGAGGAAGCAATGCGTTTACAAGACTAAGTCAAATTGGAAGAATGGGCAACAAAGGGGCAGATGGAATACAGTGTTGGAAAATGTATGATCATCCATTTTGGTAAAAGGAACAAAAGTTATTATTATCTAAATGGGGAGAAGATTCAAACATGAGAGGTACAAAGGGACTTAGGAGCCCTTGCGCAAGACTCCCAGAAGGTTAATTTACAGGTTGAGTCTGTGGTAAAGAAGGCAAATGCAATGTTGGCATTTATCTGAAGGGGATTAGAATATAGTAAACATGGAGAAAATGCTGAATCTTTATAAGACACCAATCAGGCGGCACGGAGTATTGTCAACAGTTTTGAACCCCTTATCTCAGAAGGGATGTATTGCCATTGGAGAGAGTCCAGAGCAGGTTCACGAGGATGATTCCAGGGAAAAAGAGGTTAAAGTATCAGGAGAATTTGGCAGCACTGGGCTAGTACTCGCTGGAATTTAGAAGAATGCATCAGGATCTCATTGAAACCTACAGAATTTCGGAAGTACTAGATAAAGTGGATGTGGAGAGAATGATTCCTGTGGTGGGGAATCCAGAACGAGATTTGAGGTGTGACCTGTGAGTACAGAAGTAAGGAGGAATGTTCTTAGCCAAAGAGTGCTGCATCTGTGGATTGCTCTGCCAGAGACTGCGCTGGAGGCCGTCCATGGATATATTGAAATTGGAAGTTGATAGATTCCTGATTGGTTGGGGCATCGGAGAATCTGGTGGGAAGGCAGGTGTATGGGATTGAGTGGGATCTGGGGTCAACCATGATGGAATGGTCTAATTCAGCTCCTGTGTATTATGGTCTTATGGACAAGTGTAAGCACAACGGGTCCCACAGATGCTGGAAATCCAGAGCAACACAAACAGAATACTGAAGGAAATCAGGAAGAGAATGCACATTTGTGGCTTTGGGCCGAGATATCATCAGGTTGGGAAAGCAAGTGTGAAGAAGCCATCAAAAGAAGATTGTGCTGGGGTGTGGTAGTACACTGTGGCGGATGATAGCTGAAACCAAGTTTGTGGCGAGCTGGGTGGGGAGGTGATAAGTGGTAAAGGCAGAAGAAGATGGAAACTGATAGGAGAGGAGAGGGGCTGTGTGAGAAAGTGAAGGAGCAGCAGCAAATAGAAGTGAGAATACGTAAACAACGCTGGAAGAACTCAGCAGGTCAGGCAGCATCCGTGAGAAAAGAGTACCCAAAGTTTCGGGCCGAGACCCTTCATCAGGAATGGGGGGGGGGGGGAAGAGAGGGCTGAAACCCAGTAATAGAGATAGGGGAGGGGGTAGGGCCTAGAGGCACCAGGTGGAAAACCAATCAGAGGACAGATAAAGGGGAGGGGGAGGGGATAAGCTTGAAAGAACTGTAGAGATAAAGAAGCAGAAAGTTGAAAGGGGAGAGAGGCAGAGAGAGACCTGGGATAGGGGGAGGGGGAGAGGATTACCGGAAATTGGAGAATTCAATGTTCATTCCACCAGGCTGGAGGCTACCCAGACGATAGATGAGGTGTTGCTCCTCCAACCTGAGTTTGGCATTATTGCAGTAAAGGATGCCATGTATGGACATATTTAGATGGGAATGAGAGGCAGAGTTGAAGTGGGTGGCAACCAGGAGGTCCTGTCTGTTGTGACGGACGGACGTAGGTGCTCGATGAAGCGGTCCCCCAATCTGCTTTGGGTCTCGCCGATGTTCAGGAGGCCACACTGGGAGCACCAGATGCAATAGACAACTCCAGCAGACTCGCAGGTGAAGTGTTGCCTCACCTGGAAGGACTGTCTGGGGCCCGGAATGGTGGTAAGGGGGGAGGTGTGGGGACAGGGCAAATGGAAGTGATGGACAGTCAATGAGAAGAGAACAAGAGATTGAGAATCAATAATCAGGACTAGTTAATAAGAGAGAAAAGGGGAGGAGAAGAAATTACTTGAGGTTATAGAAGTGAATTTTCTGGCATCAGGGTAGACTCTACACAGACAAAATATGAGGTGTTGCTCCCAAAACCTGAGCGTGGCCTCATGGTGGCAGTAGAGGAGGCCTTGGTCCCAGTTTCAAATGCTGGCTTCTCATCCCTTCCTTTCCAGTCCTGATGAAGGATCCCGGCCCTGAACGTCGTTTGTTAATTTCCATCCAGAGATCCTGCAGTACCTGCTGAGTTCATCCAGCATTTTGTCATGTTGCTCATGAGCCAGTTCATGTTGACTCTACCAGGTCACAAACTGTCTTTCCCAATAAAGATTAATCCTGCCTCTCTCATCAGTTTCCAATAATCACCAAGCCAGCGAGGTTAGTCAAGAGGCATATCATTTTATGTCTGCTGTCCTTGAATAAACGTGAAAAAAGGGGTTTTCTGTTTTTCAGTAACATAATGAAGGAGGAATGAAAGAAAGATTCATTCGCCAGATATCAGAATCAGATTTCAGGTTTAATATCGGTAGCATATGTCGTGAAATTTGTTAATTTTACGACAGCAGTGCAGTGCAATATTTCTAAACAGATATTGAACCCATAAACTACCTCGCTGCATTTTTCATTTTTTGCACTACCCATTTCAACTTAGTAGTGCAAAGAAAAGAACAAATGCAGTGAGGTAGTTTATGGGTTCAATATCGGTTTAGAAATGAGATGACAGCGGAAAAGAAGCTGTTCCTGAATTGCTGAATCTGTGCCTTCTGACTTCTGTACCTCCTTCCTGATGGTAGAAATGAGAACAGGTCATACTCCCTGAGTATGGAGTTTAGTAATGATGGATGCTGACTTCCTGAGGCACTGTTGCTTAAAGATGTCTTGGATACTACAGAGGCTAGTGCCAATGATGGAGGTGACGAATTTTATAAGTTTCTGCAACTTACTTCGATCTTGTGCAATAGCCCACTCACCTCCCCCTGCCCCACACCCTTTGCCCTATTCTAGAGAGTGTTGCATCTGTTACGTATCCCGTAACTGGATAACTCACCAACAAAGATAGAGAGGTCTGTTGGAGTCTGATGGCGCTATTTTCAAACGTTTTATATGTCAGTAAAACTCAATCTAAAACGCGGGTATAGCAATAATCATCATTATGAAATAATCTCGACTGTTGTCTAGGGGATAATATATTGTCTGTTGGAAATATAAAAGTCACTCAGAAGTCTGCAGACTTTTGCCCTCCGGCTGCGTTTCACGTGTTTTAGAGGGATCGGTGAGAACGAAAAAGAAGACTTGCCCGTGTCTTTATGATCACTCCATTAAAATCAAGGGAGCGTTGGTTTTTCCCATTGTTAGTTCGAAGTCCTTCTCGGTAGTATCAGCCACCCGCTCCCCAGGCAAAGGAGTTAGGAGCACACGTGGCTTTGAGTGGCTTCCAGCTCTCCCAGGAGCATTAAGCGAGCAAGTTCCTCTGGTGCATTGCTAGGGTACTGCCTCCTGCAGTCCGCTTTTATCTTTACTTGCAGAGTTGTAGCTGTCCATCAAAGTAGGGGGATGCAATCTCCCTCCCCCACTTTGCCCGAGGGTGTTCATGTCCATGCTTGCTGTCACGTAGTAGGGACACACAGGGGCCTCTAAGAACAATGGTCAGAACCATTGCATTGTCTCTCACTTCCGAGACCCGAATTAATAGTGATCTTGCGATTCTCCGAAAGGAGGGGGCTGCTCCCGCTCCTTCGGCCCCTCAGAGCTGTGGTACCTTCATAACACATCCAATCAGGATGCTTCATGGTACTTTGCGAAAGTTTTTGAGTGTCTTGGAAGATAATGGAGATAATGAAGATAATGACTGATTAATGTCTTTCCTTGTGTCAAATAGCAGCCCAGTTTAATTCACATCAGTCACTGAGGTACATCTAATCTGTCCAATATCACCTTGTTTGAAGAACCTTCTGAGGCATCCTCCCTCGGTTTTGTAGTGATGGCCTCGCAGATCAATAGTGCATTGCTTCCATCTTGCATTCCCCACAATTATCAAGCTTGAAGCTTCTTTATTGATAAACCTGTATAAAGTTAGATACTGAACGACACAGGAAGCAATCACTTTAAATCTGTATTGATCATTCCCCACTCTGCTACAACTAGTGAATTCAGAGTTTTATTAATTTTCATTTCCTGTTTTAATGCTGACAACTCGATCCAAGGATCACAGAACGAGAGACGAGCCTGTCCAGTGACTGTACGTTGGCTGCGGAGACATCCCATGACTGGGCAGTGACTTTCCTCGTGTGCAATGTCAGTACGCTCCACAATATATTTGTTTTTGTTATTTATAGAAAATCATTGAACTTGTGAGGAAGCGAAACCGGCCAGAGGGTTCGAAGGTATTCTTCAGGCTGGTGATGGGGAAAGGCTCCCGAGCCCGGAGGGTGATGTGGGAAGCATTTGTGAAAATGCGAAACGAGTTACCGAAATTGGACAGAATATTGAAGGAAATCCAGGAGCTCGGTACGGTATAACAACACATTGAACATGAAGTGAGAATAAAAACCATTGTAGCTGGAACAATATGATTCAATTTTAATTTATTTATTTAAACAGGGGCTGATATACCAGAATACATGAACATCAGCCAAGGGTTAACCGAACTCCCACCTCAGTTAAAAGGTAGGAGGTTTCACTTTCTGACACCGCTCACTTGCCAGAATCAATGTGAGCCTCAGATGCTTGTTCTGAGGGTTGAACAGTCTGGGAGACAGAGAAAAAAAATGTTTGATTCAGAGGAATGATTGCGGAATTCAACACCAGTCGCTCAGCTGTTTGCAGTTTAAATTTTTAATCATCGAATCTCTGCTAAGTATTAAAAATGTGCCAATGAGTTATATTGACTGATGTATCTGTTTAACGCCGACGGGCCCTGAACACCTTGCACATTCTGTGACAACCGTAGACCAGTGTTCAGATCCTGATGAGCCGCTGAGCCTCATTAACTCCTACAATGGTTCTGATGTGCTGTGAAACCCCCACACACGTTACACACATGACACCATCGTGATTGAGCTCAGGAGCCATGAGATGCTGTAATTTTGGGGCTCCTTAAAACTCAGGTAAGGCCACACATTGAAGGTTGTGTTCAGTTCTGGTTGACTCCTTATAGGGTAGATGCGGAAACTTTAAAGAAAATCCAAAGGAAATTTGCCAGGATACTGCCCATATTACATTACATATCCTGGAGCAATCTAGGACTTCCCTCTTTTGAGTGGAGGAGGATGAGAGGCAATTTCATACAGGTGTCTAAGGTGATAAGAGGCAGAGGTAGAACCTACAGCCATCACCCTTTCTCCCCCGGTGGTAATGGCAATGTTCTCACCAGAGAACATACATTTATTGTGATTGGAGGAATGTGTAGGAAGGAATATGTTTTGCCGAAGCTGATTTCTGGATTTGGCAAGAATGTATGTGCAGCATTCCTCACCAGTGACAGCACGTGGGCTGAACTTCTCTGTGAGCAGGTATTCTAAGGTCATTCTCCTGCAAGGCAACGACTCATATGGACATAATTATGATCGATACTCGGATCAGGGCTCAATCTGTGTGCTTGAGGATGGTGACAGTCTTGTTAGCTAGTGTCTCCATCACAAAAGCCATATGTAAGGCTGGCTGTATCACACCAGGGAAAAGGTCTTGCAATGCAGAGTAGAGGCCTTCTACCGCAGCGTGTCACACAGCCATCTGGTTCAACAGGATGCTGCCAGGTTAGAGGGAGTGATCTCTAGGGAGAGTTCAGACAAAGGTGGCTTGTTTTCTCTGGATTGGTGTTGTCAGAGGGCGGAACTGACAGAGGTTTTTAAGATGCTGATAGATGGAGTTGACAGGTAGTATCTTGTTTCACAGGTTTGAAATGATTAATGCCGGGAGGCATGTGTTTAAGGTGAGAGGGGGATGCTCTGAAGGAGATGTGTCGGGACACAGAGTGATGGGGACCTGGAGTGTATAGCCAGGGTTGGTGATGCAGAAGTGGTGGACAGGGACACTTAAGGGACTGTTAGACACGTAAAATTGAAAGGAGGGGAGGAATATGGACGGTACAGGCAGAAGGGACTGAGTTTAATTTAGCATTGTGGCTGCCCATTCTTTCCAACCTCATTTTCCTCTGCAATTGAAGATAAGGGCTTCAATAGGACAGTGACCTGAAAGGTTAATACTGCTTTCTTCTACACATGCAGTGACTGTTTTGATAAGTTCTTCCAGTAGCTATTTTAACTTGACAAAACATCACCTGTCAATATGAAGATATTACAGATTCTGACATTGCTCACGTGTCCAGGCAGCATCTATAGAGAGAAATGAATAGTCGACATTTCAGACTAAGACCCTTAATCATGTGGATTTTCAAACTTTATCCTAAAAATAAAGTACCTGGAAATTAAAGGGTCTTGAGTTGGTCAATGCAGGCAGTTGCAGCGGAGTATTAGAGGCATGTTCACCTTCACAGCAGACAGTGCTGTGAAGATTCGTTTTTTTAAAAATATTTTTGCAAATTGGTTACAGGCCAAACAGCTGTGTGTTGGTGGAATTTCACTTTCAGCAGTAACAAACATGACACTTTTCAGTTAACTGTTGATATTCTAGTGATTTGAATTTTGCATGTATCTCTATTAAGCTGAGAATTTAACTGTGTCAGTTTTCTCTCTGTTCACATGGAAGATGTTCATGAGAAACATAAGAAAACACTGCAGGAAGAAACTGAAGAGCTCAGAGTGAACACGATTTTGTTGAGGGAGAAGGTGAAGGTTTCCAAGCTGGTTGATCGATACGCTGAGCTGACGGTCATTTCTTCTGTTCGAGAGCGGAGGTTTGTGGAACACGAGCTGCTGGCAAGAGGCCGAGACCATGAGGAGTGGAGAGAGAAACACCTTCGGGGAGAGTTGGAAAAAATCCATTCCGATCAGTTGCTTCAAAGTAGTTTTTCCCATAGTGTGACTTACTGGCAGCAAATAAAGAGATTCTTCGGATTTGACTCTGTGAATCCGACATCAGTGAACAGAGTAAAGCCTGGGAATTCAGCAGCAGTGGCCGGTGTCCCGGGGATTGGAAAAACAACAATGATGCAGAAGATTGTTTATGACTGGGCCACGGGGAAAATATACCAACATTTCCATTTTGTGTTCAGTTTCAAATTCAGGGATTTAAACTCCATTAACTGTGAAATAAGCCTGAGGGAACTGATTCTGAAACAGTATCCTTACTTTGAGAATGTTCTGGGAGAAGTCTGGAAGAACCCAGAGGGATTGCTGTTTATATTTGATGGTTTGGATGAACTGAAGGATAGAATTGATTTTACTGAGAGTCACAGAGACACAGACCCTCAGCAACGCTGTGCAGACCCAGAATTCCAGTGCCATGTGTCCAACATTGTGTACAATTTAATCCAGCACAAGCTTCTCCCAGGGTGTTCAGTGCTGGTGACCACCCGCCCCACTGCCTTACATTTATTGGAAAAGGCAGAGATCAGTGTCTGGGCTGAAATCCTGGGATTTGGTGGTGAGGAACGGAAGGATTATTTTAACAGGATTTTTGAAGATCGCACAGTGGCAGAAGCTGTTTTCAAACACATGGAGGAGAACAAGATCCTGTACACCATGAGCTACAACCCCTCCTACTGCTGGATTCTCGCTCTGGCATTGGGCCCCTTCTTCACACAAAAAGACAGGGACCCACAGCGAGTTCCCAAGACCATCACCCAACTGTACTCCTACTATATTTACAACATCCTGAAAAACCACGGCCGAGAGATTGAAAACCCCCGTGATGTGTTACTCAGGGTTGGTCAGATGGCCTTCAGAGGAGTGTCCGAGAAGAAGATTGTGTTTACAGATGCAGATTTGATCAAGTACAATCTGCATCCTTCCCAGTTCCTGTCGGGGTTCCTGATGGAGCTTTTGGAGAGGGATGATTCTGCCAGATGTATGGTGTACACATTCCCACACCTCACCATTCAAGAATTTGTAGCTGCACTTGCACAATTCCTCACCCCAGAGCTCAAGGATACTGTGAAGCTCCTCGCTGAAGCCTACTGCATGACAGATGGGCGATTTGAGGTATTCCTCCGTTTTGTTGCTGGTCTCTCCTCGGGGTCAGCCTGGCGCTGGAATGAATTTCTGGGTCCATTTCCTGCCGATACAGCCTGCCGGGTGATTGACTGTGTGAAGGAGGAGATCAAACGTCGGAGTGGAAACACAGAGAATGAAGTCGATAAAAGGAGCCTCCTGAACACACTGCACTACCTGTTTGAGTCTCAGAATCATGGGCTGTCTCAGGACTCACTGGGATCTGTGGAAAAACTTTCACTCAGTGGTCTGCGACTGACACCGATCGACTGTGCGGTCCTGTCTCATGTCATTGGGTTCTGTGATACAGTAAAGCACCTTGACCTGGATCACTGCTACATTCAGTGTGAAGGACTCCAACGGCTGGCACCCAGTCTTCACAGATGCCAAGAGTTGGGGTAATTCTAAATATTTAGATTTTCTAACACTGGAAATTAAAGATTTAATGTTAAAAATCTTTAGCCAAATAGTAAGCCCTGTGCCATTGTTTGATCAGTTTGCCGATGACTAAATGTCTAAAATTTGTCATTAGCAGAGACTAACAGTATCTTATCCCTTCTCCTGGACAATGGCAGTGACTATCACCATGTGTTGCACAGAGAGCAGCCACTTCCCCATTTATTGCCAAAGGTCAGAGCACAGCTCTGTTGTCAGTGGGTGATCTGAGCTTCTTCTAGGTGGCCAGATGTTAGCTTAACTTAATAATGACACAGTCCTTTGCACTTTTCAATCACCTGCATCCCTTCACCCATTTGTAACCTTCTGCCTCTCTGAGCCGGGCAGTCAAAGATGCAGTCACAACACCCACAACCTTCATTGTCCAGTCGGTGATACATAAAAATTTTATAGCAGCCAGCAAATAGTTACAATACGTCCAAACAAGCTGGTCGGGCAGCATCCGTTGAAATCATTTTCCATGGATGTTGCAGGACCTGCTGAGTTCATCCAGCTTGTCTGTATGTGTTGATTTGACCACAGCATCTGCAGTGTACTTTGTGTTTACAAATAGTTACAATATAATCGGACCAATTTTGTAGCCACCCTCACACCACACATCAACTGCTAAGTTGGAAAGTGGTATGATCTGTTTGCTGTCTATTGTTCTGCTTGAGACAGGGTCTATAAAAGTTCCTCAAGAATGTTTGGGTTTGAAATGAAAGCGGACCGCTATAAATGAAGGTCAGTGGTACTTTGAAAAATTGTGTCTCCATCAAAATTCTGCATGTCAACAAAAATCCCTGGAAGGGTTTCCCAGCTGCTGTTCGTACTGATCTGGGATAGTTTGGGAATATTGTACATGGCAGATCGAGTTTATGTTTAATTTTTTGGAATGTGGCCCTTCCCCTGTGAAAGCTGGCATTTCATGTGCATCATAAATTATGCAGGATCACAAATATGAAATAAATTATAACAACAAAATAATTCACAAAGCAAAACTGGACAGAGACTAGTTTAGAAAGAGCAACTAAAGACAGACCTTGAAAACAACTGGGATAAAACATACTGGGATTTATTCTCAGAGCAAGAATATTTTGGCTGAAAACATCTTCACTACTTTGAAATGTTTACTTGAAATATCAGAATGGCAAAATGAGTCAGGTCATGGGGCTGATTCAGTTTCAGACTCACAGCTCTCTCTCTCCCTTCAGATTGGCAAACAATGAATTGGGTGAGGGTGATTCCGCAGTGAAACTGATCTCTGTAGCTCTGACTGACCAGGGCTGTAAAATACAAAAACTGCGGTAAGTACCTGGCTATGAGAAGTCTGATTCTCTGATTATATATTGAACAGAACACAACTGACATAACTACTGGTAAAATCTGTATTGAGTCATTTCCTCTGAGGTCTCAGTCTCCCTTTTATCTTTTCATTATGGACACTAGATTGGGCAATAATGGTATTACAGCCTCTCAGACTTCAATCCTCGCCTCTGCTCTCGTTAAAAACAGCTCACTGGTGCAGCTCGATATGAAAGACAACAGACTGGGAGATACAGGTGTAAAACAGCTGTTAGGAGTTCTGAGTAACTCGGAATGTAAAATACAGAAACTGGGGTAAGTAGTGGAGAATGGTAGATACTGTTTCTAATTGCTGTTGTATGATGTTAGCATAGTTATCAGGAACACAGATTGAATGGTGTACTGATGTTCTCTCTGTCTCTCCCCAACTTTCCCCATCTCCCACTATACTCCCTCACCTCCCTCTCTCATGCCTCCCTCTCTCCCCACTCTGTCTCTCTTGCCCCCACCCCTCCCTCTTCCCTTCTATTATTCTCATACATTTCTGCTCTCTGATTTTCCTGGTTACAAGGCTGAAGAACAACAGTTTCACAGCCTCCTGCGCCAAGAATCTTGCCTGCATTCTCAGAACAAATCACTCTTTGATCAAACTGGAACTGGATAACAATAAGCTGGAGGATTCGGGAGTCAAACTATTGTCTGAAGTTCTAAGGAACCCGCAATGTAAAATACAGGAACTGCGGTAAGTACTACACTGAGAAATTGAATTCACAACTTGAAGCCTAATGTTGAATGTATCTGTTTACAATTTGACTTCAGAGTGAATGATATTGACAAGTATGCATTGGGTTGCACTTGCTTCTTTTGAATTGCAGGCTATGTAGAATCGGTCTCACAGCAACTGGTGCAGAGTATCTCGCCTCCGTTCTAGCTACTAGCCCGTCACTGACAGATCTTGCCCTGGACTATAATAATTTGGGTGATTCAGGGGTGAAGCTGATATTTGGACCCCTGATCAACCCAGAGTGTAAAATACAGAAACTACGGTGAGTGTCAGTTGGTGGACAGGTCATATTTTACATTTACAATGTGTCTGAAATTTAGTTACGTTCAAGAGAGTAGATCAGTGTTACTATCAACAATATGCAGTCTGGAATAAGATATGGAGAGTATTGGAAGTGAAATTAATTCCTTCTTACATACTGAAATGTATTCATTTCCATCTTTGTCTCTGGCCCTCAGATTATGGGATGTTTCTCTCACAGATTCATTCTGTGAGGACCTCGCTATCGCTCTCAAAACAAACTGCTCCCTGAAGCTTCTGTCACTGGGTGATAACAATATTGGAGACTTAGGGGTGACACGTCTGTCTAAGGAGATGGTGAAGCTCCAATGTAAACTACAGGAACTAGAGTAAGTAGTAATGTGACAAGATTTGTTCCTAGCTTTTAACTGACTGTAAACATCATTCTCAACGTGGTTAAAATGGCCCATAAGACAACTGGCCATTATTCGGGACATAGATTATAATAACCCAAATAATGAGGCTCATCTCCAACGACTTCATCAAATATTGCTCAGATCCCAGCTGGAGCTCATGCAGTTCTGGTCATCATGTGAAAGGGAGAATGTGTGAGTGCTGGAGATGCTGCAGGGAAAGTTGACGGGATGCTGGTCCGTATTCAGTGTGTCGATCAGAAATGGCAACTATGCCACCGCAGACTCTGCATGACCTTCTCAGTCGTTCAGTGATTTGTGATGTTCTCCATATCCCAGGATCTACAGGAAAGTGCCCTTGCTGGGGTGATGCCTAGTGTGAGAGTCTCGGGAATATCAGTGAGTTTTCCCTGGAACAGAAGAGGTTTATAGTGGTTAATTGGATATTGAAAAGTAAGGTCTAGATAAATACTGCAAGACAGTTCTCCATACGTAAGATGGCAGAGTTTCATGGAAATAGTTAGAGATTTTCAAGCTGAGAATGGTGCTTACCAGCAAGACACTGCTGGAGAGAGTTTTGGAAGCAGTCTTGACAAAGTGAGAAGACACAGAGTTGTGGACAGAATGGCCTGTCTCAATTTTTTATGGTGCCATGACCCAAGACTCACTAATTCTATCATACATATTAGTTTCGGTGCGAATATATATAAAAACACACATGCGGTTAATCTGACTCTTCTTCTTAATCTCTCTGATCCCCAGTCTGTACAATAATGGTTTGACTGATTCCTGCACGGAGTCCCTCTGCTTTGTTCTCAACAAAATGAGTTCACTGAAAATGTTGGACCTGGGAGGAAACTCCTTCACAGACAAATCCACCGACTCCTTCCGCAAGCTGATACTACGACGCAAGAGTTTGAGGCACATCACGTGAGTATCTATATTAATGTTTAATGTCATAGAAATTCATTGGGTTTCCTGGCAATATTTGATGTTGTTATTGACACTGTATTACATCCTCTGTATTTTTACATCTGTTTCAGGCTGAGGGGGAATCGATTCACTGCAGATGGGCAGAATCATCTGTTGTCATTACGGGGAAACAGACGTGGTCTTAATGTTACAGTGTGAGTCATTCAAATGTAGAATTTTATCTCCTCCTGGACAGAATAGCATTCGTTGATTTCACTGTGGCACCAGATTTAAACCCTAAACATCTACGGTTCTAGATGAGCGTGTGCCTCCACACATCATCAGTGGCCCCAGTGCAGTTTCAGGTGTCATAGCTGCAGGGTCGCTTGCCCAATCTCTCTGTACAAAGCATCGACTGTACTTCTTCCTATAGATGCAGCCTGCCCTGCTGCGTTCCATCAGCATTTTTAGAAATGGCCAAAGGTGGGCTCCAGCTGTACTGCCAAGCGATAGCAGGAATCCAAGTCGTTCAAGCTAGATTTAAGTTCCACTTCCTCAGGATCCTGCAGAGGTTCGGCATGCCATTGAAAACCTTGACAAGCCTCAATAGATGGATGGTGAAAAGTGTGCTGACTGCCTGCATTCCAGCCTGGTATGGAAACTCCAATGCCTTTCAGCAGGAAATCCTGCAAAAGGTAGTGGATTTGGCCCAGTATATCACAGGTGAAACCCTCTCAACCATCGAGCACATCTACATGAATCATTGCCATAGAAAAGCAGCATCCATCATCAAAGATCCTCACCACACAGGCCATGCTCTTTTCTTGCAGCTGCCATCAGGTATAAGGTACCAGAGCCTCAGGACTCGCACCACCAGGTCTAAGAACAGTTACTATCCATCAATCATCGGGAACTTGAGGAAAAGGGGATTGCTACACTCATTTAAGGACTCTGTTGTATTGTTACTTCAAGCTTGTTATTTATTGCTCTTTATATCTGCAGTAGTACAGTTTGTTTACATTAACTGTTCCTAATGATTGCCGTTTATTGTTACTGTTCTGTAAATTTGCAAAGTATGCCCGCAGAAAAAAAATCAGGGTTGTATGTGGTGATATGTTTGTATTCTGATAATAAATTTTACTTTGAATTTTGAAATTTCAAGCTTTGACAGAAAATTATCAGTATGGCAAAGGCTGTGAAAGTAGTCAAAACCCTAGCTGCAGCAAGGCACAGTTAGTTAGGACGCTCGCTTGGTGCCAAGTCACAAATGTATTATGAACTTTGGGCACTTCTCTATATACTTTGCACGTTCTCACTATGACCACAAGGATTCCTTCACGCTCTTTCCTGTGTATCAAAAAGGCACGAGGGTGAGTTGTATTAGTTGCCAGCTGTCTTTTCTCCAGCGTGTCAATGTTTAATGTGCGAGGCACAGTCGTTGTGTGAATTAATTCAATTTTCCCTTTGCCGCCTCAAAAAAAATCAGTGTACCCAAGAAAGTGAGGGCAAGAGGAGAAAATGGAAATAGATGCATTAATTCACTACACCCCAAACCATTATGATAAGTGCAGAGAGGTGAGAGTGTGCAGGGTGGCGAGAGAAGGAGGGCAAGATGTGTGTGTGTGTGTGTGTGTGTGTGTGTGTGTGTGTGTGTGTGTGTGTGTGTGTGTGTATGTGTGTGTGTGAGACATTAACAGATGCTTGGTCTATCAGGGACCAATCACATGATAAATTGACAGCGTTCCTCTAACTCTGAAACATTTGAGAGTTATTCTGCTCTTCACAAATTCCATCCATCCCGTACAGAGGCAGGTGGCGGGTGCTTTGGGTGGCTCGAGGATGCAGAAAGAACTTAAGCAGCTTCTCGACACTGACTGCACCAGTGGCGTTCAGTGTTTAATGTGCCACACAATAGTGCCAGCTGATGCTATAAGTTAAGGTCAACATCAGAAAAATACTAGTTGTGCAAATTGATCCATGATCTGACCAGAAACACCAAAGATAACAGATATATCGTAGTACACGTTATTTACCTATAGTGTTTTAAGCCAGTGGATCTGTTGTAATGTGGAAAGGTTTACACACTTTGCAAGCTTTATCAGGGTATGTGTCATTTTTATGGGGAATTGGATTCACTGTGTGAAGGAAATGGAACACATTTCACAGAAAATCTGTATGTGACACTCTCTTTCATGCTTCCCGCCAGACTGTAATGGTGTAGACAAATGCCCACTTTACAAATCAGTCACATCCGGGAAATTAACCAAATATTGCATAATATCATAATCAAAAGGCAAATTTTTGTTTCAGTGCATTGGGACACCAATAAAGAAATGATTTTGCTTAGTTTGAGTGTTGGCTCTTATTAGTCAATGCTTGAAAATACCAGGCTTTGCTTCAAACTTTGTCACTTTGTCAATATCTAGTGTCCGAGAGGAGCAACATTTGGACTGTAAGTTGCTCGCATTGAAGATTGTGATAAAAGTATTACTGTTTACAGCTTCACTCTAACAGAACAGGACTTGGGCTTGAATTTCCATAACTTCAAACGCCAGGGCGACCATCCTGCCATCGCAGGTGATGACTTGTTTCCAATGTTATTGCCCTATCAGTCCTGATACTGACTATCCGATCTTTGTGAAGTCCTCACAATGTGATGATGCAATCTTATTGTTCATGATGATTGCCACACTTTAAAACACAATATCCGTTTACCTGTCTGACTTGAGTCAAATATCTTGCTGGTTGTGACATTGGGGTGTCGCGTCTCTGAGATGGCGGCTGCTGTGCCCCCAATAGAACATGAACACTTTGTTCAAACATTGACGAGATAATCGTGAATTAACATTGGAAATGATGTCACTCGTACTGCTCCGATCGATGATACAACAGTGAGACTGGGGAATAATGCTGCTTATCATTGTCTACACTGACTGCTAATGACTATTGACTGGCTCTAATCTAAGTACTGTAGCTGTGCATTGAGTCCAGGTATGTCCCCTCCCAAGTTGCAGGATGACAGAGACTTCTCTGTTTAAGTTTACAGCATTCCAAAGTGGAAGAGTGAATAGCCATTGATTATGATCCACATCAGAACCAATGCCATTGGCAGGAAAGTGGCATGAACCTGGCACCCGAGAGGACATAGGGTGCTTTCTAGTTTGTTTTTCGCTCAGGTAAGTCAACTGATGACACCACTGCCTCTGCCCTTCACTTCGTTCTATTCCACCTGGAAAATGGTATCTCATATGACAGGATGTTATTTATCGACTTTCTCTCAGCATTATCTCACAATAATCTCTGAGGCTGATATCCTCGTTGGTTCCTTACACTTCTCCCTGTAACTGCATTTTGGAGTTTTAAAAACAAAGACCATAGTCATCACTTGTGACTAAAAACATCCCTAACTCCATCAGGGTGAGCGCTGGCCTTCCCAGGGTTGTGTGCTCAGCCCGCGGCTGATGCACGACTCTACTGCTGGATCCAGTTCAAACCAAATCACCAGGCTCCCCGATGACACAACAGTGGATTGACTCATCAGCAATGATAGCGCGATGACGTACAGAAAGGAGAGAGAGCGGATGGTAGAATAGTGCGATCACAGCTCCTTGAGCCGCAAGGTTCAAACTGACTGCTCCTTGCAGCACATGAGCGGCTAATCAGCCAAGACAGGAGACTACGTTTCTGAGCGTGACGGTAACAGACAATTTCTCCTAGTCTCTCAATCCCACCTCTTTCATCAAGATATCATAACTTCTCCTAACTCTCCTAATTCTCATAACTTATCCAACGTATAATCCTTCGTAACTTCCTCCACCTCCTACGTGATCCCACATACCAGCCACATCTTCCCCCCCCCCCCCCCCCCCACTCTCGGCTTTCCGCAGAGATCGCTCCCTACGCGACTCCCTTGTCCATTCATCCCACCATCCCTCCCCACCGACTTCCCTCCGGACACTCATCACTGAAAATGGAAGAAGTGCTACACCTGCCCCTACACTTCTTCCCTCACCACCATCCCAGGCCCCAGACAGTCCTTTCAGGTGAGGCACCACTTCACCTGCGAGTCAACTGGGGTGATATACTGTATCCGGTGCTCCCGATGTGGCCATTTATACATTGGGGAGGCCCGCCGCTGACTGGGAGACCGTTTTGCTGAACACCGGCGCCCTGTCCTCCAGCAGTGGCGGGATCTCCCTGTGGCCACACACTTCAATTCCACAGACCACTCCCACTCCGACATGTCTGTCCATGGCCTCCTCTACCGTCAAGATGAAGCCACACGCAGGCCGATGGAGCAATACCTTATCTCCCGCTTAGGTAGCCTTCTACCTGCCGGCATGAACATTCAACTCACAGACCTCCGTTGATAATCCTGCCCCCCCTTACCCCATCCCTATCCCTTTTATTCTGGTTATCTTTCTCTCTCTTCCCCCCTCTATAATCTTCCCCAGCCCTACATTTCTTACTCTTTTATTTCCCATAATTTTCCACCTTCCCCCTAGCCCAGTTCCCTCCAGCCTATCATTTCCTAGCCCTCTACTTTATCCCTCCCCTCACTTCTTATCCCCCCTCGACCATCCCATGTTACTTCACTCCTGATGAAGGGTTTCGGCCCGAAACGTCGTCACTGCCTCCTCCCATAGGTGCTGTCTGGCCTGCTGAGTTCTGCCAGCATTTTGTGTTTTTAATCATAACTTCTCCATTTGCTGAGTAGAGGCATGCAGGTAGGGCTCTCTTCCCCACCCCTCTCCACCCCACACCACCATTCTAAATAATTTTACTTGAGTACCATCAAGAGTGGCCTGACAAGGTGCATCACCATCTGGTACAGGAATTGCAAGGTGTCTGACTGCAAGACCTAACGAAGGATTGACGTGATCAGCTAGCTCTCCCTTCCACTCGTCTGAGATCTTTATTAGGTGTGGAGGGAATGCAGGCCCTTTGCATCGTCAATGATCCTTCCTGTCTGTCCAACAATCACTATGATTACTATAACATTAGAGAGGATGTACGGTAGCATTGAGAAAAACCGTGAGGATGGGAAACAGCTTCTTCCCCAGGCAATGTGAATATTGTACCCCATGCCACCAGTCGCATTACACTGCTTACCCTCTAACTTGTGTCGTAAGTTAAAAAGATTATACCGGAAGACCATAAAATATCGGATCAGAATAGGTTATTTTGTCCATTGATTCTGTGCTGCAATTCATCATGTTTGATCCATCCTTCCTCTCAACCTGCCTTCTCCCCGTATCTCTTCATGTTCTGACCACTCAAGAGTTAATCAACCGCTGCTTTAGATATACAGAAATACTTGGCCTCCAAAGCTGCTTGTGACAAGAATTGCACAGAATTATTCCTCTCTGGGTAGAGAAATTCCTCCTCATTTCTGTACAAAAATGGTGCTGCTGTATTCTGAAGCTATGACCTCTGATCCGAGACTCTGCCCAACAGCGAACAACTGTGTCCGCTCTATCAAGACCTTTCATCATTTGATAGGTATAAATGAGGTCAACCCTCATTCTTCTGAATTCTAGTGAATACAGTCCCAGTGCCAGCAGGCGCTCTTCATGTAACAAGCCATTCAATAATGTTTTCATGAACCTACTTTGAACCTTCTCCAGTTTCAGCACATCCTCTCAAGATTAACGGCCCAAACCTACTCGCAATACTCCAAGTACTTCAGTGCCTTATAGTCTCAGCTTTACATCATTGCTTTTATATCCCAGTTGTCTTGAAATGAATGCTAGCGTTGTATTTGCCACCCCCAGCATAGATTAAAGCAGCAAATTAACCTTTAGAGAATCCTGCACAAGAACTTCCATCCAGTTTTACCACAGGTTTTTTTTGTATTTTCTTTCCATTTCGAGAGCAGTCGACTCTTTCATTTCCTCTGCCAAAGTGCAGGACCATACGCTTCCTGGCACTATATTCCCTCTGCCATTTAGTTTTCCCTTTCTCCTAATCTGTACGACCTTCTGTAGCCACTCTACTTCTTCAAAACAACCTGAACCTCCTTCAGGTTTTATACCGCCTGCAAACTTTGCAACAAAGCCATCAATTCCATCATCAAACTCATTGACATAGATCTTTAAAAGAATCGGTCTCAACACAGACTCTATGGAGTTTGTCACCAGCGGACAAACAGAAAATGCTCTCTTTTCGGCACTCTTCGACACTTGTCGATCAGCCATTGCGTTATCCATGCAGTAATCTTTCCTATAGTACCATGGACTCATAGCTTGTTAAACAGTCTTATTTGGCACCACTTGCTAAATGCCTTCTGGAAAACCAAGTACGTTCATCACCAGATTCTCCTTTGTCTATCCTACTTGTTATTTCTTGAATGATTTGTTCAGTGATTGTCAGGCAAGATTTTCCTTTGCAGAAGCCATACAGAATATGGCCTGGTTTTTTTCATGTTCCTCCAAGTGCCATGAGACTTCATGCTTATTAATCGATTCCAACATTTGTTCAATCACTGATACCAAACTATCTGGCCCGTAGTTTCTGGCTCTCTCCCTTCCTGAAGAGTGGAGAGACTTTTGCAATTTTACGATCTTCAGAACCAGTCCGGAACCTAGTGATAATCAAAATATCATTACTAATGCCTCCACGATCTCCTCAGCCACCTCTTCCAGAACACACAATGTTCACGATCTCGTCCAGGTCACTTACCTACCTTAGGACATTTCAGTTTCCGAAGAACATTCTCTACCTATGGTACATTTACACACTTCATGACCCCTGATACTTTTAACTGTCGCTATACAGTTCCTGTCTTCCACAGTGAAGACTGAGGAAAAATATCATTTAGCTTGTCTTCAGTTACTACCTCTTCAGCTTCGTTTTCCAGCAGACTGACAGTCACTCTCGCCCTTTTTCACATTTTATGCAGCTGAAGAGACGTTTGGAATCCTCGTTAATCGCATTGGCTGGCTGTTTTGTATTATATCATTACTTTCTTAATGACTTAGTTGCTGTCTGTTGATTTTTAAAAGCTTCCCAAACCTCTAACCTTCCACTAATATTTGCTCCATTGCATGCCCTCTATTTGGCTTTTATGTTCGCTTTGTCTTCTCTTGTTAGCCCCGTTGTGTCATCTTTCCTTCAGAATTC